>NW_026614775.1:0-114272 GCF_030052815.1 Hevea brasiliensis
AGTAGAAATTTGACAAAATTCTCTCCATCAAAGTTGTTCCTTTATGTGTCTTTTTTAATTTTCTTTTTGAATCACTCCATTTAGAGTTTTCTAGCTCAAGTTATGGCTATTTCACCATAACTGGTCGAATTGATTTTACCCAGAATTTCTGGGCAATTTTGGTTTAGCTATATTTGGTAGTTCAACTTTAGCTAGCAATTTCATTTGGTTATGTCCAAAATTTGAGTTTGTGTTCTACATGAACGTTGTTCTAATTTGCCTAAGCTTTCCATTGATATAAATTTCAGGTCAATTGGACCTTTCTACACTGAGTTATGACCAAATGAACGAACATTATTCATTTGGTTATTTTGCCCATGTAGAATTGGTGCTACCGGGATTTGGTCAATTTTTAAGGCATCCTAAGTTTGTTTTCTGGATAGAGTTTCTTCATCAAAGTTGTGCCATTATGTGTCTAATTTCATGTTAAATTGGCCTTGCACCAATTGAACCTACACAACTCAAGTTATAGCTGCCCAAACTTGCTAGACTCCCATCCAGACTGCAGGCACATTGACAAAGATACCTAACCTCCATTCCCTTGGAACCAGTCACTCAATTTCCTACTCAAATATGACCAAATGGTCACTAATTGACCATTATAACTTCTTTTCATCAATACATAAACAAAATCCCAATTTTGGTGCCCAAACCCTAACTCCAACAACTACAATTCTTCATATACATACAATCCATGAATTAAAATACCAAAATCATGTTCAATGATAGTCATACACAACTATTATACAATCAAATTGATGAAACCCTAAGGTACCCTAAGGCTGCCAAAATTTCATGGGGCAAGTTCATACATCTTTAATTCATTTTTCATCAAATTTTCAACTTAACTCAACTTAGATTCATGCTTAGAAAAGAGTGGAAGCAAGAAAATTGGCACTAACCTTGACTTAGTCACTTTTCAAGACTTCAAAACTTCACTTTCTTCCTTTCTTTTTGCTGTTCAAAGCTTGCTCTAGGTGTGAGGATGAGTTTTTATGAAGGGAAGCTAGGGTTTTGAGGTGGTTTGGTGGGTTATCTAAAGCTTGGTGGAGCATGGAAGGGAGCTGGTTCGGCTAGCTGAAGAAAGAAGATGAAGTCTGATTTTTTTTTTCTTTCATTTCTTCCCATTTACTCATTTTAAGTGGTTTAAATACATGTGTCACAATGTGATTGGATGGGAGTATAATAATAACATCATAATGATGTCAAAATTCCAAATTTCCTTCATTTTCTTTTCTTTTCTTTTCTACTCATTTTTAATTAAATTTTTAGTAATATTTATTCACATTTTATGTCATAATAATTATTTAGTTAACTGGAGAAGTTGGCCAAAAATCATCTCTGAAGACGAAATGACCAAAATGCCCTTCGTTTGGCTTATTGAGCCAAAATCTTCTATACCAATCGAAAAATTTTTTTAAGCCTTTTCTTGGCATTCTAATGCCATAGAAACCTTAATGACTCTTCTCTGGATTCCCAAAAATTATTTCATGAATTTTCCCCTGGGTTTAAGGCTTCTAGCTGTGAAAACAGCAACTTCCCACTGGGTTATCCATCGCTAGGGCATCGGCTCATTTAACTTGATTGTATTTTATTTCTAAAATTTTTCCTAAATTTTTCTTATCATTATTTGAGTTATTTATTACTCCTCACTCTATTCTAAATATTTTTCTAGGCGTTCTAGCTGTCCAGACCGACAACGGCCACCAGAACAGTAGAATGTATAGAATTGCTACAGTGAGGGTGTTACATTTCTGGCCAGGACAGACAGATTTAATCAGAAAAGATTTTCTGATGAGAAAATCTTTTTAATTAAGAATTAGAATTAAAAGAGAACATAATATTCATAGCAAATGGGGTTTGACATAAACCATGACTCCAGCTCGAATTGGGATTTTGCAACAGAGAGATTCCAGTGCATGGTAACATATGATTATAGGTTCATTTAAGGTATTCCTTATTACTAATTGGGTGGCCATGGCATGCTATGCTAGGTATTAACTATGGTCTATGAGGTGCCTAAAATGATTTAGAGAAATCATTTATGGTAAGAAAAAGTTCTGATGATATTAAGAGTTGATATCATATCTCATTGTCAATTAGTGATGAGCCTAGTGAGTCACACACATACACAAGTAATCACCAAGTTAAATGTGATTTAATTAATTAGTTAAAGAGTTTAATTGATTAATTAAATAGGCTTGGTTTGCAATTATATTGCAAAGTCCCTAGCATGGCTTGAAACTAAATCTAGGTTATTGGATGTATAGTATAAGTTAAATTTATATTTAAAGTGTTTAAATATGAATTTAATTATGAGAAATTAATTAATAGAGATTAATTAATTAATTTATATTTGATATAAATTGATTAGAAGAGGAGAAATAATTATTTTGGGTTGAGAACTCAAAATTACAAAACAAGGGTAATTTGGTCATTTCACAGGGTGATATGTGGCACCATGAGATGGTGACACATGGCACCATATAAGTTTGCCATTTGTCTTCCTATCAATCAAGGTGATCAAAGTCAAGATTAAATCTAGCTTTGACACTTGGCTTAATGTGATTAGGTCAATTAAAATTAAGATGCAATTAGGTGATGACATGTGGCAAGGGTTTTAAGTGGTGACTTAATTATAAAAGGGAAAAGAAAGAATAAAATCAGCCACTCTTCTTATTTTCTAAAAGGTGCCACCACCTATAGTGTTCTTCCTCTTCTCTTCTTCTTTTCTCATTAATTCAAAGAGAATGATTTAAGTTTCTTTGAATTAAAATTGCTAGAAATCGTTTCTAGTGTCCTATATACATCTACAACCTCTCTGAAGGCAAATCCCTAATTTCTAATTGGTTGGTAAGGCTTGAGAAGCTGATTTAGGAGCTGTCATTGGTGATCTTGGTGTGGACAAGCTAGAGGGACAACATTTGGGGTCCTAGGTGCTTCACAAAGGTACCAATCACATATACAGTGCATCAAAAGGTTAGTGCACATATTATTGTATTAATCTAGGGTTCCAATAAATTAATTTGTTAATTCTAAAATCTTAAATGGCAAATGTAGATCCTAAAACATATTAAAAGTGTTTTAATATGCATTTGTTCATTAAAATCAATTAGGTATATAATGAATATTGCATGATGCATGAGACCCTAGAAGAAATTTTTTGAATTCAATGTTCTAATCTAATGATTTTCATGCTTCCGCTCCTTTAAGTTCATCATAGGGTAACCGAGCCACTGACTCTTGTTGCTGCCCAACTATGACCTTCAATATTCTAGTTCAATGGTTTTAAATCCCTAACTAGGATTTTCAAACTCTTTTGCAGAAATAGAACTCTGTTTTGGTATATTTATACCAAACCAGAGGTTATCTGCAAACACCCTTATCATGCAATGCCACGGGGATGCACGCAGCTCTACACAATAATCCTATGTTGGTACTGTAATCTGTAGCTTACAGTACAAACATCGAGAATATTACATAGTTACTAAGGTACATTCCAATAGATTAGGTTCCCCAATCTCTTATCTCTCTTGACTCCATTGATATCATAAACTTACTTTAACTGGGCTATCCACTGATGACTGCCAGTAGTGATATCCTCACCCCTATTCAGTGCAATTATACTATCATAACTCGCCTTTATGTACTTGTGCCTTGCACTAGATAGGTATATCGTTAGCCCCATACTAACAGAGACATAACATTTCTTGGAGTATGTATCCCCATGGCAGACCTTAACACGTCTACTAACTTTAGTTTACATCACCATGTGCTTCATGAAAATCGAGACACTGAATTGAAGTACTCTTATACTACCCAAGGAATAATGCAGAGTCTAGAAATAAGGAATTACAGAAGAAGACGAAACAGGATCCTATACTTCGCTTGCGACAACTCTAGGTACATACTTTCTCATGAATCTAGAGCTTAAGCTATGATAGCAACTTTGTCATGATCTGATCTCACGGGCCAAATTGACACTAGGACCTAGACCAACATAAAGCCCCCGAGGCCTGTAGTAAACTTTACTATTCTCAAATCTATAACTAGGGCCAAAAATTGAGGCCCAACAAGCAAATAAAATAAAATAAAATATTATATTTTTATTTAGGTCAACCCAACCCGATAACCATCAGAAGCTAAAGCTAGGAGAGTCCAGCTCAACCCTTATACTATCATTTACAAACTATTTAAATATCATAAAATTTTTTTATTTATTAATATCAAAAACTTAAATTAGCATAATCCTTGACAAGATCAATGCTACTGCTAGTACATGCGGAGTTCTAAAATATAAATTAAGGAAATAATAGTACAAATGAGTAGCCGCTAATAAACTTGTGAGAAATGAAGCAAGTTATTCTGAAAAAGAAATTCTCCTGTAGCCTAGAAAAATAGGGTGAACAAGAGTGAGCATTCTATTCATAGAATAAGAAATTGATTTTAAATACAATTTCTATAACTATCTAGGGCTAATGCATCCCTAAGGATGGAATGCAATATATACCAACATATTCAACCAAATTCAAACAATATTCGCATAAAGAATAATTTGGAGCACTCACACACCCATATGTCACATCAATATATGTATCTATATGGGAGCTGATTCCCTATACAGCTTTCTTAATCTAATGCTTGCTAACGAGATTAACTCGAGTCAGACTTTCTCTTGATAATCCAAATGCGGGAGTCAGCGATATCAACTCAAAACCGTGCTCATCCTGACTTATTACAAAAAGGACCGGGCCCTAAGCGAGACTAGCTCAAGCCGATCTGCCAGTCCTACCTATATACAGTACCACACCTCATACATGCTAACACATGCACACAGCTCTAAATTACCCTAATGCGACACCCCCATCAATTTTATCAAATAATAATGTAACACAAGTCGTACCTATTATTATATATATATACATATATATATATATATATATATATATATATATATATATATATATATATATATATAAGCGAATGCATGGCCATGCCTTGAATATATAATACTATTGAAATTATAAATAAAATCAATATCTACTCACAGTACATCGAAGACTACTGTTGTGACTAAGTGGAGGAAGATGGATGACCCTGATCACCTAAACAATTATATTGTGAATTTATTAGTGCTAACTCAAATCAAGAACTTAAAGAGGCAAAAGACATCCTAATTTATGCAAAAAATCTGGCAGAGTTTTTTCTGTATCTAGGACCTACCCAAACTACAAGGTAGTTCAAATAACACTTCTAATATCGCTAGTCTCAAGTTCATATTTTAACAACATCACATGGGCCCTCCACACCAGACTAAACTCAAGCATTCAGATAATTTAGTTACAATCCTTAAAACTAATATTCTGCAAAAATATATTCAAACTAGCTCTAAAAATTCTAAAATTGTGCTCCGCAGTTCTTAACAATATTATAAGGCTATTGCAAAAGGAATCACAATTTTTGACTACCCACGAATATTTTATGAATTTTATTCTAAACCCGGTATTAAGCAAAAATGAACAACTTGGAGTTCGAGTTTATCTATGCCAAATCTGACACCTGGAATGCATCCGGAATGTCTGAAAATGCTAGGATCGATTGTAATATTGACTATGTTCCAGGATGGGTTGTCGAGTAGTCAGATCTGGCCAAAAAAATGGTCTTAAGTGTTGATGAGTGTCACGACCCAACCTATGGGCCAGACAGGCACTAGGACCTAGACCAGCATAAAGCCCCTGAGGCCCGTAGTAAGCCTAACTATTCCTTAACCCAACTCTAAGGCCCATTTGGGCCCAATTTCAAGAATTTAACTGGACAGGGTCCGACCATAAAGTGGACATTTCAACGGAGAGTTTTTGACTCAACCAACCTGTAAACACAATATATAATCACCTGGGGAGCTCAGCTCACTCTCCACATACTCAAATGTCATAAAAATAAATGGGAGCTCAGCTCCCTCATCCAGTCCATCAAACATGCATATAATAATAAGTTTACAAGTCCAACATGATAATTATATCACAGACCCAAATCAATTAAATATCTCTAGCATATGCGGAAATTCTAGGAGTTAATAAAATTACACAAACATTAATAAACAACCTGCGAAGGAGAAAAGCAGGTTAACCACAACAAAAATCCTCCTGTAGCATGAAAAATAATGAATAGGAGTGAGCGTTCGACTCATAGAGTAAAATATCAATTTTAACCATAATCTCTATAACTATCTAAAGCTAATACACCCTGTAGAGTAAAATGTAACATCAGTAATATTTTCACATCATAACAGCAAAAAGGTAATTTGGAGCACTCACACACCTGATAATGTCAAACAATACATATATTGGAGCTGATCCCCTATACAGCTCTCTTAATCCAAACAATGCCAGCGAAGAACTCAAGTTCGGACTTCCACTTAATAAACCAAATCGGGGTCCCAGAGAAGAACTCAAGCCGTGTCTACCCTGAAGGACCGGGTCCCAGCGAAGATCTCAAGCCGTGTCTACCCGTCCTATCCATAGCCAACACCACACCACACGCACGCCAACT
Source organism: Hevea brasiliensis (assembly GCF_030052815.1). Taxonomy (NCBI): domain Eukaryota; kingdom Viridiplantae; phylum Streptophyta; class Magnoliopsida; order Malpighiales; family Euphorbiaceae; genus Hevea; species Hevea brasiliensis. The sequence continues at coordinate 6,589 of NW_026614775.1, forward strand.
CACGCACACTGCCCCAAATTGCCACAATAACATCCATGACATTTTAACAATTGTGAATGCAACATAAAATGTGTTAGTAGTATGCCCTAGAGCATATCATTTAGTATGTATCTTGTACATAATTTTATTAATAAAAGGCATTTCCACTTTTCCGTTTACATAATATATTTATGTGTAATAGAAAAGGTCCATTGATATTTTGTTAGAAATATTATTCTTAAGTTGTTAAGAATATGAGTGACAATATTTCTAGCACAAAGTATCATAAATAGGTTCACAATCGAGGATACTTCATAATAAGGACATGACTTATCCAGAAAAATTGTATTCATGTTTGTTCCCAAGTTATTTATATGAGATATAAATAAGATGGAATGGTGAGTTTCATGCCATATAACAAACATGATAGGCACTTATAAATGATAAGTAGGCCGAACCAGTGACACTTATGACAAGCACATGGAGTTTACTCTTGTCAATGTTTTGTCATAAATCATATCGTGCATATAATCTTTAGACTGAGATAGCAGTTATCTTGTATATATGTTGTTTGAGTTTGATTCTGCTTTCATACTTGTACTATGTATGGGTATATGGGCATGTGTTGGCTCCTACTAGTTATATATGGAGGTAGGTGTTGATCAAGATGGAATCTGTTCCTCTAAGTAAATAGAGATAAAATCCTATGTTCATTTAATTGTTCTTGATGTTTCAAGTTCTGGCCAGACAGATAGATTTATTCGAAAGAGTTTACGATGAGAAAAATCTTTTAATCAAGAACTGGAATTAAAAGAGAACATAATATTCATAGCAAATGGAGTTTGACATAAACCATGACTCGGCTTGAGTTGGGATTTTGTAACAGAGAGATTCTAGTGCATGGTAACATATGATTATAGGTTCATTTAAGGTAAATCTTATTACTAATTGGGTGGCCATGGCATGCTATGCTAGGTGTTAACCATGGTCTATGAGGTTCATAAAATGATTTAGAGAAATCATTTATGGTAAGAAAGAGTTTCGATGATATTAAGAGTTGATATCATGTCTCATTGCCAATTAGTGATGAGCCTAGTAAGTCGCACACATACACAAGTTATCACCTATTTAAATATGATTTAATTAATTAATTAAAGAGTTTAATTGATTAATTAAATAGATTTGGTTTGCAATTAAATTGCAAAGTCCCTAGCATGACTTGAAACCAAATCTAGATTATTGGATGTAGTATAAATTAAATTTATATTTAAAGTATTTAAATATGAATTTAATTGATGAGAAATTAATTAATAGAGATTAATTAATTAATTTATATTTGATATAAATTAATTAGAAGAAGAAAATAATTATTTTGGGTTAAGAACTCAAAATTAAGACACGAGGCATTTTGGTCATTTTGCGGTGTGACACGTGGCACCATGAGATGGTGACACATGGCATAACACATAAGCTTGCCAAATATTTTTAATCATGTAAGATGATTAAAATCAAGATTAAATATAGGTTTGACACTTGGCACAATGTGATTGGGTCACTTAAACCTAGAGCTAATCAAAGGTGACATGTGGCTAGGGTTTAATGTGTTAACCTAGCTATTTAAGTGGGGTTATGAAAAGAAAACATAACCAGCAGCCTCTCCTCTCATATGTCACGCCACTTTGAGCCTCTCCAGCTATTTCTCTTCATCTCTCATCAATTCAAAGAGATTAGCCATCAATCTCTTGAATTAAGAACACTAGAAATTGTTTCTAGTGTCCTGTTTGCACCTCTAATCTCTTAAAAGGCAGAACTTGAATTTCTAATTAATAGAAAAGGCTTTAGAAGCTGTTCAAGGGCTGCCATAGGTGTTCTTGGTGTGGACAAGCTAGAGGGACAACATCCGTGTCCTGAAGACGAATCTCAAAGGCGCAGACACGCTGCATCACATCAAGAGGTTAGTGTAATCGTTCTTGATTTAATCTAGGGTTCTAAAATTAATCTGATTAATTTTAAAATCTTAAATGGCAAATACAGATCCAAAAACATATTAAAAGAGTTTTAATATGTTGTTTATCATTGAAATCAAATAGATAAAAATAAATCTTGCATGGTGCTTGTGACCCTAGGTGAAAATTTTTGAATTCAATGGTATAATCTTGTGTTTTTCACGCCTGCCTTCAATTGGTATCAGAGCCACTATATTTGCCATTTAGATTGTTGATTATATAATTTAATTGTGTGTTTGATCATGAGATCAAGAGATTATTGCTGGTTGCAAAGCAAGGTATGGCGGCATGCTTGATGAACTCCAACATGGTGCGCATGGCTTGGAAAGATCATGGTGCGCATGGTTGTTATTAAATTCTGCAATTGTTGCATGATGAAAGGTTCATCATATGACTAATTAAAATGTTTAATTAGGATTTTTAATCACACAATTAAATTATGATTCAAATCAGATTTTTAAAAATTGTTTGAATGTGATTCAAATCTGAATTTTAAAAGTTGTTTGAATGTGATTCAAATCTGAATTTTTAAAGTTGTTTGAATCATATTTAAATCTGATTTTTTAAAATTGATTGAATAAAATTCAGATCTGATTTTTTAAAAAATATTTGAATGTGATTCAAATCTGATTTTTTAAAAAATGTTTGAATGTGATTCAAATCTGAATTTTTAAAGTTGTTTGAATGTGATTCAAATCTGAATTTTTAAATTTGTTTGAATGAGATTCAAATCTGAATTTTTAAATTTATTTGAATCATATTCAAATCTGGAATTTTAAGTTGAATATGAGATATTCAATTTAATTTAAGAATGTATGTTTTATTTAATTGTTAAATAGTGATATGCATGATGGATGATCATGGACTATAAAAGACCAATGTGATTGGATTTATTTCTTTTATGTTTCTTTGGGATTGTAAATTAATTAATTTATTTTAATTTATTTTGGGCATGTATTATTAAGTTTGTAATATTTTTGGGTTGTAATTTCATTTATTTAAGTTCTTGTAAATTCGCATAGTTATGCCAAGGATTACTATGTAATATTGGATTGCAAGAAGTTCAAGGAGGTCAAGAGCATTGGTGGGACCAGTGGAAGGAATTCAATATCAAGTGTTAATTATGTACTCCTTCAGAACTCTTGTAAAATGAATGAATGAAATGCACCTAGGAATGCCCTGATTCAATTCTTGGTGGCTCAGAATTGAATCCCTTAGAAAGTCCATGATCATACCATATTTATTGCTTATCCATGAATGCATGAGATGTATGGGAATGTATGCAATTATATGATATATGCATGCTAAATGGATAATGTGCAAAGTGAGACCTTAATAGTAATTAGGATGGCTATAAAATCTTCCAAACAAATGATTAAGTTGGAAATGCTATAATTAAAGTAATTATAACATAAGCCCTCCATTGGGGCAATTATTTTAAGAAATTTTAAATAGTTGCATGAGATGCAATTAATTTAAGAGATTTTCTTAAGAATAATTGTTAAGCATGAGATGTTGTAAATATGTAAATGGTTTGGTGGCCAATATTGGATGTACCTGAGGACATTAAAATTATTTGCATAATTATCGCTCAATGGGATCAACTTAACTAATGCAAGATAAGTCAATATTGGATGTACCGAGATTTTGAGCATTAGGGGCTAGTAAAAGGATTGAACCTCACATGAGATGTGATGGGCAAGGAGTTGCTCACTTATAGTTTATTGTAATTCCAATAATGGATGTACCTGAGGATGATCAATAGAATTATAAGAATTCAATCACCCACTAGAAATCCATCCAACTAGGATTTCCGTTTTCTACTTTGGAAGTGTAGGATTCGCTAAGTTAGTGGGAGGACCAATTTGATTAAAAGACCATAATCATATTTGGTTAATTACATGATACATTTACTAATTAATCTGGTTATTTCTGCAATTAATTTTCTGATAATAATGAGCACAGAACAACTACCACCATCCAATATCCTTGCAAGCATACTTGATCGCAATAGGTTGGAGGACCTAATCTCTATGATTGGCTAAGAAATTTGAAACTTGTCCTGAACCTTGAACATATAGGATATGTTCTAGATTCAAATGTTCCTGGTCCCTTACCTCCAGAGGCCACTCAAGAGGAACATGAAACTTTGGACAAGTGGAAGGAGCATGATATGAGAGCTAAGTGTTACATGCTTGCTTCCATGAGTAATGAGTTACAGAAGCAGCATGGAAACATACAGAGTGCAAGAGAGATCCTCCTTCACCTACAAGAGTTGTATGGTGAGCACAGCAGAAATGCTAGGTATGAGATATCTAGGCAGCTATTCCGCATGAGGATGTCCAAGGATGTAATGTTGGGATCATGTCCACAAGATGATTCGGATGATTGAAGCTTGGAACATCTTGACTTCAACATGGATTTCCAACTACAGACGGATTTGATCCTTCAGTCCCTTCCTGAGTCTTTTGGGAATTTTGTGACAAATTTCCATATGACTAAACAGGAATGCACCTTAGCTGGTTTACTCAACATGCTGGTTATTGCCCAAAAGAATATGCCGGGCAATAAAGGAAAAGAGGTAGCTTTGATTGCATCTTCTTCTGCTGGAAAGTCCAACAAGAAGAAGGGCAATAAGAAAAAGAAACCTCAGATTCCTGGTCCTTCCAAGAAAATAGCTAAACAGAAAAGGAAGACTAAAACTGATAAAGGCATAGGAAAGTGTTTCCATTACCAACAGGAAAGTGTTTCCATTGCCAGTAAGAAAGTGTTTCCACTGGCCAGAGTATAGCAGTCTAAATGAATACAATGCCATGGTGAAAACCAACTCAAGTTCAAAATATATTTGGCACTTAAGGTTATGTCATGTTGCAGAAGATAGGATTGCAAAATTGGAGAAAATGGGGATTCTATCCTCATTGGGCTCTAAGCCTACTCCAACTTGTGAATCTTGCCTTCAAGGCAAAATGACTAGATCACTCTTTGTTGGACAAGGGCTAAGAGCTGAAAATATTTTGGAACTAATACATAGTGATGTATGTGGTCCGTTTAAAGAAATGGCTAGAGGGGGCTTTCATTATTTTATTACTTTTACTGATGATAAATCAAGGTTTGGGTATTTGTATTTGATGAAATACAAACATAAATCTTTTGAAAAGTTCAAAGAATTTAAATCTGAAGTAGAAAATCAAACAGGAAAGAATATTAAAGTTCTTCGATCAGATCGTGGAGGTGAATATTTGAATACTGAATTTGATGAATACTTGAGAGAGCATGGCATTGTTTCTCGGTGACTCCTCCAGAACGCCACAGTGAATGGTGTATCTGAAAGGAGAAATCGTACCCTATTGGATATGGTACGTAGTATGATGAGCTATCTTGATATGCCAATCTTCTTTGGGGATTTGCATTAGAATCACTTTATATATTCGAATAGGATTCCATCAAAATCGCTTTCTTCCACACCTTATGAGATATGGCATGGAAGAAAACCAAGTCTTAAGCATGTTAAGATTTGGGGTTGTCCAAACTTATATCAAAAGTGAACACCGATAAATTGGAGACCGGATCGTAAAAGGTCGATTTGTTGGATATCCAAAAGATAGTTTTGGATATTATTTTTATTTGCCTACTTCACAAAGGTTGTGATAAGTAGAGATGCCACATTTCTTGAACAACGGTTTGTTCAAGAAGGAGGCAAAGGAAGGCAAATAGAGTTAGAATTGGGAATTCGACCAACCAATGCATCGATGGATATAGATCCATCTAGTCAACCTATACCCATTGATGAAACATCTACAATGTTCCTCGTAGAACAACCAGGTATCTAACCCACGGTGAGATATGGTTTTCTTCATGAAGAAGAACAAGAGTTGTCTACTCATGAAGAAGTAGATCATGGAGATGATCCACTTACCTATGAAGAAGTTATATCAGATAAAGACTCTTCAAAAATGATTGATGCTAAGAAATCCTAGAATGATTCCATGTATAAGAATCAAGTTTGGGATCTTGTTGACCCACCTGAAGGTATTGTACCTATCGGGAACAAATGGGTTTTCAAGAAGAAAATTGGTTCTGATGGAAAGGTAGAGACCTATAAGGCAAGGCTAGTAGCGAAAGGGTTTCGCCCAAGGCAAGGAATCGACTATGAGGAGACTTTCTCGCCTGTTGCCATGCTTAAATCAATTAGGATTTTACTAGCAATAGCTACATACTATGATTATGAGATTTGGCAGATGGATGTCAAAACAGCTTTTCTCAATGGATACATTGAAGAAAACATTTTCATGGAACAACCTAAGGGATTTGAATCCCAAGATGGTTCCAAGGTATGCAAGCTAAAGCGATCCATTTATGGGTTAAAACAAGCTTCGAGGAGTTGGAACATTCGTTTTGATGAAGCCATTAAATCTTTTGGTTTTATCAAAAATGAGGATGAGCCATGTGTATATAAGAAGGTTAGTGACAGTGCTATCACTTTCCTTGTCTTATATGTGGATGACATACTGTTGATGGGTAATGATACAGGTATGTTGACGACTATAAAGGTATGGTTGTCAAATACATTCTCCATGAAAAACTTAGGGGAGGCAACCTATATTCTTGGGATTCGCATCTATAGAGATAAAGCGAAAAGAATAATTGGTTTATCCCAAAGTCTATACTTGGAAAAGGTGTTAAAGAGGTTTAACATGCTTGATTCCAAGAGAGGATTGTTACCAGTGAGACATGGTATCCATCTTTCTAAAGAGATGTCTCCAAAGACACCTGAAGAAAGAGATAAGATGGCCAGGATTCCATATGCTTCGGCTATTGGAAGTTTAATGTATGCAATGTTGTGTACTAGGCCGGATATCGCATATCTTTGTTAGTTTGACTAGCGGTATCAATCCAATCCAGTTTGGAACATGGATAGTCATCAAGAATATCCTTAAGTACTTGAGAAGAACTAAGGATTTATTCTTGATTTATGGAGGTGGAGACTTGCAATTGGATGGTTATACTGATTCTGATTTCCAATCAGATATCGATGATAGAAAGTCTACCTCTGGATATGTGTTCATTTGTAATGGAGGTGCAGTCAATTGGAAGAGTTCCAAACAGAGCACGACTGCAGATTCCACTCATCGAGGTGAGTATATTCTTTGCATCGAGATCTTTGCAAAAGAAGTCATTTGGATAAAGAAGTTCGTGATGAACTTACGGTAGTTCCTTCCATTGAGTCGCCAGTTCCACTACATCGTGACAATAATGGAGCGATCATACTGAGCTAAGGAACTAAGGTCTCAAACAAAATCCAAAAACATATAAAGGCACTACCACGTTATCAGTTATATTGTTGGGCTAGGCTATATAGCCATGCAGAAAAATAAAATCAGCTGAAAAATCCGGTGATCCATTCACTAAGCTTTTGTCACAAGTTCGATTAGACCGGCATCTTGAGAAGATGGGTCTAAGGTATTGTAATGAATGGCTCTAGTGCTAGTGGGAGATTGTTAGTAGTATGCCCTAGAGCATATCATTTAGTATGTATCTTGTACATAATTTTATTAATAAAAGGCATTTCCACTTTTCCGTTTACATAATATATTTATGTGTAATAGAAAAGGTCCATTGATATTTTGTTAGAAATATTATTCTTAAGTTGTTAAGAATATGAGTGACAATATTTCTAGCACAAAGTATCATAAATAGGTTCACAATCGAGGATACTTCATAATAAGGACATGACTTATCCAGAAAAATTGTATTCATGTTTGTTCCCAAGTTATTTATATGAGATATAAATAAGATGGAATGGTGAGTTTCATGCCATATAACAAACATGATAGGCACTTATAAATGATAAGTAGGCGAACCGGTGACACTTATGACAAGCACATGGAGTTTACTCTTGTCAATGTTTTGTCATAAATCATATCGATGCATATAATCTTTAGACTGAGATAGCACAGTTATCTTGTATATAGGTAGTTTGAGTTTGATCTCGCTTTCATACTTGTACTATGTATGGGTATATGGGCATGTGTTGGCTCCTACTAGTTATATATGGAGGTAGGTGTTGATCAAGATGGAATCTGTTCCTCTAAGTAAATAGAGAGATAAAATCCTATGTTCATTTAATTGTTCTTGATGTTTCAAGTTCTGGCCAGACAGATAGATTTATTCGAAAAGAGTTTCGATGAGAAAAATCTTTTAATCAAGAACTGGAATTAAAAGAGAACATAATATTCATAGCAAATGGAGTTTGACATAAACCATGACTCACTTGAGTTGGGATTTTGTAACAGAGAGATTCTAGTGCATGGTAACATATGATTATAGGTTCATTTAAGGTAAATCTTATTACTAATTGGGTGGCCATGGCATGCTATGCTAGGTGTTAACCATGGTCTATGAGGTTCATAAAATGATTTAGAGAAATCATTTATGGTAAGAAAGAGTTCGATGATATTAAGAGTTGATATCATGTCTCATTGCCAATTAGTGATGAGCCTAGTAAGTCACACACATACACAAGTTATCACCTATTTAAATATGATTTAATTAATTAATTAAAGAGTTTAATTGATTAATTAAATAGATTTGGTTTGCAATTAAATTGCAAAGTCCCTAGCATGACTTGAAACCAAATCTAGATTATTGGATGTGTAGTATAAATTAAATTTATATTTAAAGTGTTTAAATATGAATTTAATTGATGAGAAATTAATTAATAGAGATTAATTAATTAATTTATATTTGATATAAATTAATTAGAAGAAGAAAATAATTATTTTGGGTTAAGAACTCAAAATTAAGACACGAGGGCATTTTGGTCATTTTGCGGTGTGACACGTGGCACCATGAGATGGTGACACATGGCATAACACATAAGCTTGCCAAATATTTTTAATCATGTAAGATGATTAAAATCAAGATTAAATATAGGTTTGACACTTGGCACAATGTGATTGGGTCACTTAAACCTAGAGCTAATCAAAAGGTGACATGTGGCTAGGGTTTAATGTGTTAACCTAGCTATTTAAGTGGGGTTATGAAAAGAAAACATAACCAGCAGCCTCTCCTCTCATATGTCACGCCACTTTGAGCCTCTCCAGCTATTTCTCTTCATCTCTCATCAATTCAAAGAGATTAGCCATCAATCTCTTGAATTAAGAACACTAGAAATTGTTTCTAGTGTCCTGTTTGCACCTCTAATCTCTTAAAAGGCAGAACTTGAATTTCTAATTAATAGAAAAGGCTTTAGAAGCTGTTCAAGGGCTGCCATAGGTGTTCTTGGTGTGGACAAGCTAGAGGGACAACATCCGTGTCCTCAAGACGAATCAAAGGCGCAGACACGCTGCAGCACATCAAGAGGTTAGTGTAATCGTTCTTGATTTAATCTAGGGTTCTAAAATTAATCTGATTAATTTTAAAATCTTAAATGGCAAATACAGATCCAAAAACATATTAAAAGAGTTTTAATATGTTGTTTATCATTGAAATCAAATAGATAAAAATAAATCTTGCATGGTGCTTGTGACCCTAGGTGAAAATTTTTGAATTCAATGGTATAATCTTGTGTTTTTCACGCTTCCGTTCCTTCAAAATGTGCCTAGAGTTTAACTACATAAATATATACATATAAGTGATGCATAGACATGCTTGAATATATAATAATATCGAAATTACAATTAAAATTAATATTTTACTCACAGACTCAACCGAAATCACTGTGGCAACTGGGCGGAGGAGGAACGCTGTCCCGGCTCACCTGACAATTTTATTACAATCATTTAATAAATTTGACTCAATAGAAACTAAGAAAAAGACCAAATACGTCCTAAGTAGTGCCGAAATTCGACAGAGTCTCCCCCATACCTAGGACCTATCCAACCTGAAAAAAGGCTTAAAACACACTTCTATATCCACAAACCATATATCCACACCTCAATCACATCACACAGCCCCTCCTGGGCCCATCCAAACAGTTATCAATCAAAATATATAAAATTACAGTTTAGTCCTTATAATTGAACCTTTTTGCAAAAACTACCCAAATAAGCTCTAAAAATTCTAAAACTTTGCCCTGCGGTCCTTAGCAACATTACTAAGCTAATGCAAAAAGAATCATAATTTTCTGAGCTATCACGAATATTTTGTGGATTTTTAATCCCATTTAAGCACTAGAAAATTATGAAAAAACAAGGTTGGGGTTTACCTATGCCGATTCCGATCTCAGGAACGCGCTCGGGGCATCTGACAATGGTGGGGTAGCCAAAATCCCGATCCAATTCCAAGACTTTTTCGGTAGTCGGTCTGTCTGGCCAGAAATTCACAGACCTGGACAACTGTTGAATTTCCGCGAATTGAAGATATCTACACGAAGCCCACAACACGGGGGTTAGTACATAAATTTTACGAAATTTTCTAAACTCATTTAATGCTCGAAAAAACACTACAAAGTTCTGTGGGACCCACCGAAAAACGGTGTCGAAAAATTTTGAAATTTATATTGCCGCAAAGCTCTCGACGAGTGGAGCGCTCTGGTACTCTTGGTTTTCTCGTGGGGTTCACGGTTTGCGAGAAATCTAGCCCAAAAGTCAAAATGGGCTAAAATTTTCCGGACAAAAATTGGACAAACCGCTCGATGGATTTTGGTGTTCTTGGTGTCTATGGAAAGCTCTCAAGGTGTAGATGGTGTTTGACACAAGACTAGGCCCAATCGGTAATCGGATCGCGAATTTGGTCGAGAAGGCTGAAACGATCTTGCTGCGAGTCGCGCCAGACGCTGCACGCAGCGTTTTCCGGCGTTTAGGCGGCCAGCGATGGGGGGAGGCTAGGGTGGCCCGCCGGCGAGGTGGGGAGGGCTGGGTGGCGGTGGCGCAACCTGAGGAGGAGGGAGGAGAGAGAAAACGGGAGAGAGAGGAAGGATGGTCGAGACGCGCGAGGAAGAGAAGAAGAAGAAAAGAATGGCCGGTCTGATTAGACCGATCCGATTTGGTCCAGTTCGATTCGGTCGGTCCGATTTAGGATACAAAATTTGGGATCGAAAATGAGGCCCAAAAATTTCGAAAAAATTCTAGAAAACTCAGAAAAATTCATAGACTCCAAATATATTTTTAGTTTTGCCACGTGGTCTTTAAATTCATTTTTAAAAATCATCAAAGTTTTTATTTTCGAAAAATCGAACCTGATTTTTAAAATCCGAAAAATTTCAAATAATTTCCTAAAATTCAAATAAAATAAAATATCAATATTTACCCAAAAATAATAAATTTAAAAATTAAGGGCGTTACAATAAGCTATCATCGATCCGATTATACCTGAATAAAGCCCAAAAATTATTAATAATTATTATAAAATTATATTAAATTTTCGAGCGTCAACAAGTTGAAAATCTCACCAAGTGATCTAGATCGTCCGATGATCACTTTTTTCAAACGATATCTGATCGGAGCGGGATCCGTCCCATCTCAAAGGTTTCATCGCCCTGAGTCTAACGATGGTCTCGGATCGCCGATCCAACTGTCGGATCATCCTAGATCTGACCGGAAAGCTAGAAAAACACATATTTTCTCTCTCCTCATTTTGCATCATTCGTGGTCAGGTGGTGAGGCTGGTCAAAAAAGCTTCCTCAGGTGGAGGGGAGTTGATTGGGACCGGTGGTGTCACTGAACCATGGCTGGAACGTCCAAATTTTGATCGGAGAAATTCTCTCTCTCTCTCTCTCTCTGTGCCACCTATTACTAGGGGTGGCCACGGTTCAGGAATCGCCGGTTACGGTTCCTGAACCGTCGGTTCAGGCTCAATAAAATAATGAACCTGAACTAAACCGTCATGAGACGGTTTGGAAGACGGTTCTTGAATCGCCGGTTCCGGTTTGAACCCGGGTTTAAAATGGTTTAAAAGACGGTTCGAAAAATGACAGTTCAAGAAGGTTTGAAGGACGGTTTGGAAGCTGTTTAGGAGCGGTTTAAGAGCGACTTAAAGGAAAAAATTAGAAAAAAATTTTATTGATTTAGAATTTAAATTATATTTACAAAATATTTTAATTTTTCTTAGAAATCTTTTAATCAAAATAAAATAAGAATAAAAAAAATAAAATTAACTTATTTTTAAGAAAAATTTAATAAGCAAAGACTTAAACTTATTAAAAAACTAGTGATTAAATTAATTTAAAAAAAAAATTAGAAAAAGGTGCATGAACTTAATTTTGCCTATGTATCCCTTTAGGATTTAGAGAAATCAAAATTTTCAGTTATAAGTTGAGAAAAGGAAGATTGAGGTGGTTTGGTCATGTGAAGCATAGAAATAGGAAAGCTCCAGTTAGACAAGTAGAGCACATTAGGTTAGAGAATAGAAAGAAAAGAATAGATAGATCTAAACTGACTTGGAGGAGAATAGTACAATATGACCTAAAAGTATTACACATTTTTGAGGATTTAACCCAAAATCATTTAGAGTGGAGAAAGAGAATCCATATAGCCGACCCCAATAAATTTTTAGGATAAAAGCTTAGTTGAATTGAGTTGAGTTGAGTATTATTTGCCCTTTTTTAAAAAATTATATGATAATTGATAATTAAAAAAAATATAAAAGAAAAAAAATCAAAATAGAGGGTATTGAAAATTTTATTGAAGATATAAAATAATAATAGAGTAATTGATATAGTATTAAAAATTTTAGTGAGCATATAAAATAATAAAGTAGGAGAATTGTGAAAGTACTGAGAATTAAAATGAGTGTAGAAAATAATTATTTAGAAAATTTGAGAGAAATTGAAGGAGTATTGAGAATTAAAGAGAGTGTAGAGAATAATTGTGTAGAGAATTAATAATATATATATATATATATATATATATATATATATATATATAAATGAATTAGGAGTGGAGTGAGATATTTATTGAATTTTTTTGTATTTAAATCGCTAGTTTGGTCCAGTTCGAAATTATCGATTTAATCCAGTTCGGAACCGCCGGTTCATGGTTTCTAAAAAATATGAACCTGAACAAAATCGTAGAAGGACGATTTCGGTCTGGTTCAAAACCGGTTCTAGTTTTGACTGGTTTCAGTCTGATTTTGACTGAACCAGTTACGGTTTGAAACCGGACCGTGGCCACCCCTACCTATCGCCATGCACTGCCATCGGGGGGAACCTTAGCCGTCGTCGGAGGGGGTGGTCTGGTGGGTGTCGCCGGCAGTGGTCCATGCTCGCCGGAGAAAAGGAAGAAGAAGAATGGAGGAGGAGATGTGAGAGATTTTTTTTGGGGGGGGGGGGAGGAGAATTCCCACTGGTTCTTTCAAATTTTTTTTTTTCTCTACTGCTGGAAATGTCCCATCAGTGTACCCTCTTTTTTCTTATTATTATTGTTATTATTATTATTATTATTATCACCAAATCCAATAAAACAAATAAATGAATTTTTAATTAAATTTCCTTAAAATCTAACTAATTAATAATTTAAATACTACTATTAAATATTTAAATTATTTCATTTAACTAAGTATAAATAAATGCATGATAATATTAATACTTTAATACTTAATATAATATTAAACTTTAAAACTAATCGTTTAAATTTAAAATTGAAACTTTAAAATAATTTTACCAAATATGTTTTCTTAAAAAATAACATTAAAATATATAAATGAAAGTATTACAAAAATTATAATTTAGTTAGATAATATTAAAATATTATATAAAAATATGAAATTTATATTTTAAAAATTCAGGTTATTACAGAATAGGCATTAAAATTTGATATTATGATTTTCTATTATACTTTGATATAAAATTAAAATTTATTTCTATTTTAAACAATTAATTGTAACACCCCTAATTTTTAAATTTATTATTGTCACGACCCAACCTATGGGCCGGACCGGCACTAGGACCTGGGCCAGCCTAAAGCCCCCGAGGCCCGTAGTAAGCCTAACTGTTCATTTACCCAATTCTAAGGCCCATTTGGGCCCAATTTCAAGAAAACAAACGGACAGAGTCCGGCCATAAAATGGACTTTCCAACGGGGAGTTTTCGACTCACCCGACCTGTAAACACAATAAATACTCAATTGGGGAGCTCAGCTCACCCTCCACATACTCATCAGCATAAAAATAAATGGGAGCTCAGCTCCCTCATCCAATCCATCCAACATGCATAGAATATTAAGTTTACAGGTCCAAAAATAATAATTTAGTCATTCCTAACACATGCGGAAATTCTAAGATTTAACAAGTTTATACAAACAGTAATAATTGACCTGCGAGGGAGAAAGCAGGTTAACCTCAAAAAAGTATCCTCCTGTGGCCTGTAAAAATTTTTGAACAGGAGTGAGCGTTCGACTCAGAGAGTAAAATATCAATCTTAACTATAATCTCTATAACTATCTGAAACTAATGCAACCTGTAGAGTGAAATGCAACATTAACATCATATTCACATCATAGCATCAAAAAGGTAATTTGGAGCACTCACACACCCTGTAGTATCAATCATAACATATGGGAGCTGATCCCCTATACAGCTCTCTTAAATCCAACCTGGTGCCCGCGAATTACTCAAGCTCGGACTTCCACTTAATAACCAAAACGAGGGTCCCAGCGAATTACTCAAGCCGTGCCTACCCCTCGAAGGAACGGGTCCCAATTACTCAAGCGTGACTTCCCCGTCCTATCGTTAGTCCACACCACATCACACGCACGCCAACGCACGCTGCCGCTCCAAATTATCACAACAACATCATGGCACTTTATGATTATCAATGCATCATAAATCGTGCCTAGAGTTTAACTACATAAATATATGCATATAAGTGATGCATGGGCATCTTTGAACATATAATAATATCGAAATTATAATTAAAATTAATATTTTACTCACAAACTTGACGACAAATTACTGTGACGGCTGGGCTGAGGAAGAAGGCTGTCCCGGCTCACCTTACAATTATATTACAATTATTTAATACAGTCTGACTCAATACAAACAAAGAAAAAGATCAATTACGTCTAAGTCGTGTAGAAAATCGTGAGTCTCCCTATACCTAGGACCTACCCAACTGCAAAAGGGCTAAAAAGCACTTCTATACTCACAATCCATACATCAACAGTTCAATCATATCACACACCCCTCCTGGGCCCATCAAATCAATCATCCATCACAATACGCAAAATTTCAATTTAGTCCTTATTATTGATCATTTTGCAAAAGCGCCCAAACAAGCTCTAAAAATTATAAAACTTTGCCCCGGTCCTTAGCAATATTACTAAGCTATTCCAAAAGAATCGTAATTTTCTAAGCTACCACGAATATTTTATGGATTTTTAATCCTATTTAAGCACTAGAAAATTACGTAAAAACTAGGTTGGGTTTACCTTTGCGATTCGACTTGAGAGCAGCGCTCGGGGCGTCGACAATGGGGCTAGCCAAAACCTCGGCCCAATTCGGAGACTTTTCGGTCACGGTGCATGCGGCGAAATTTGCAGAACACAGTCAGCCAATTTCGCGAATCGAGGATACCTACAAGCCCATAACACGGGGTTAGCACATAAATTTTTGAAATTTTCTAAGCTCATTTAATGCTCGAAATTACAACTGCGAAGTTCCGTGGGACCCACCAAAGCGGTGTCGGAAAAATTTGAAATTTATGTCGTTGCGAAGCTCTCGGCGAATGGAGCGTCTTTGGTGGCCTCGGTTTCCTCGTGGATTCACGGTTTTAGAAATCTAGCCTAAAAGTCGAAATGGGCTAAAATCTTCCCGAGCAAAAATCGGACAAACCGCTCGATGGATTTGGCGTTCTTGGTGTCTATGGAAAGCTCTCGCCGAGTAGATGATTTTAGACACAAGACCCGGTCAATCGGTGGCGGATCGGCCGGTTGGCCGAGAAAGCTGGACGCGGCAGCGAGGGAGGAGGAGAGAAAAGAAAGAGAAAGAGAGAGGACGGCGGGAGAAGAAAAAGGAAGAAGGAAAAGGGCGGTCCGATTCGGTCCGATCCGTCGATCGATTCGGCCGGTTCGACTCGAAATACAAAATTTGAATTTTTACTGCCTCGGGGAAGCGAGGTCCAAAAATTCGAAAAATTCCAAAAAACTCAGAAAAATACGTAGACTCCAAATATATTTTTAGTTTTGCCACGTGGTCTTTAAATTAATTTTTAAAAATCATCAAAGTTTATATTTTCGGAAAATCGAACCCGATTTTTAAAATCCGAAAAATCTCAAAAAAATTCCTAAAATTTAAATAAAATTAAAATACCAAAATGCTCATAAAAATTAAAATTTCGAGGTGTTACAATTATTTTTGGGTAAATATTGATATTTTATTTTATTTGAATTTTAGAAAATTATTTGAAATTTTTCGGATTTTAGAAATCGGGTTCGATTTTCTGAAAATATAAACTTTGATGATTTTAAAAAATTAATTTAAAAACCACGTGGCAAAACTAAAAATATATTTGGAGTCTACGAATTTTTCTGAGTTTTCTGAAATTTTTTTCGAAATTTTGGGACCTCATTTTCGGTCCCAAGGCAGAGTAAAAAATTTAAAATTTTATATTCTGAATCGAACCGGCCGAATCAAACCGGATCGGATCGGACCGACCTTTCTTTTTCCTTTTTCTTCTCCCCGCGCGCGTCTCGACCTTCCTCTCTCTCTCTCTCTCTCCCGTTTTCTCTCTCCTCCCACCCCAGCCCGCCGGCCAGCTGCCTCCCCCGCCACCCCAGCCCGCCGGCGCACCTCCCCAGCCGCACCAGCTCGCCGGTCGCCTCCTGGAGCGCCGGCAAGCATCGCACGAAGTGATGCGACGCGCAAGCGCGCCACTTCGTCTTCCCGGCTGAAATCCGGCTGCTCCGGCCACCATTTGGGCCGGGTCTTGTGTCTAAACCCATCTACACCTCGAGAGCTTTCCATAGACACCAAGAACACCAAAATCCATAGAGCGGTTTGTCCAATTTTTATCCGGGAAGTTTTTATCCATTTTGACTTTTGGGCTAGATTTCTAGCAAACCGTGAACCCCACGAGAAAACCAAGAGTACCAGAGCGCTCCACTCGTCGAGAGCTTCGCGGTAATATAAATTTCAAAATTTTTTGACACCGTTTTTGAATGGGTCCCACGGAACTTCGCAGTATTTTTTCAAGCATTAAATGAGCTTAGAAAATTTCGTAAAATTTATGTACTAACCCCCGTATTGTGGGCTTCGTGTAGGTATCTTCAATTCACGGAAATTCGACGATTGTCACGGTGCATGAATTTCCGCTAGATGAATCGACTATCGGAAAAGTCTCCGAATTGGATCGAGGTTTTGGCTACCCCACCATTGTCAGACGTCCCGAGCGCATCCCCGAAGTCAGAATCAGCATAGGTAAACCCGAACCTTACTTTATCGTAATTTTCTAGTGCTTAAATAGGATTAAAAATCCATAAAATATTCGTGGTAGCTCAGAAAATTATAATTCTTTTTGCAATAGCCTAGTAATATTGTTAAGGACCGCGGGGCAAAGTTTTAGAATTTTTAGAGCTTATTTGGGCAGTTTTTGCAAAAATGATCAATTATAAGACTAAACTGTAAATTTACATATTGTGATTGAGGACTGTTTGGATGGGCCAAAAAGGGGCTGTGTGATGTGATTGAGTTGTGAGTGTATGATTTGTGAATATAGAAGTGCGTTTTGAGCCCTTTTGCAGGTTAGGTAGGTCCTAGGTATAGGGGAGACTCTCTTGGATTTTAAACGACTTAGGACGTGTTGGTTTTTCTTAGTTTGTATTGAGTCAAATTTATTAAATGATTGTAATAAAATTGTCAGGTGAGTCGGGACAGCCTTCTTCCTCCGCCCAGCTGCCACAGTGACCACTGTCAAGTCTGTGAGTAAAATATTAATTTTAATTGTAATTTTGATATTATTATATGTTAACCATGCCCATGCATCACTTATATGTATGTATCTATATAGTTAAACTCTAGGCACGTTTTATGTTGCATTCATAACTGTTAAAGTGCCATGGATGTTATTGTGGTAATTTGGAACAGTGTGCATGCGTTGGCGTGCGTGTGATGTGGTGTTGACTATGGATAAGACGGGTAGACACGGCTTGAGATCTTCGCTGGGACCCAGTCTTTCGGGGTAGACATGGCTTGAGTTCTTCGCTAGGACCCCGATTTGGTTTATTAAGCGAAAGTCCGGCTGGAGTTCTTCGCTGGCACAAGTTGGATTTAAGAGAGCTGTATAGGGGATCAGCTCCCATATATTATGATTGATATTATTGGGTGTGTGAGTGCTCCAAATTACCTTTTTGCTGTTATAATGTGAAAATATTGTTGATGTTTCACTTTACTCTACAGGGTGCATTAGCTTAGATAGTTATAGAAATTATGGTTAAAATTGATATTTTACTCTTTGAGTCGAATGCTCACTCCTGTTCAATATTTTTCCAGGCCACAGGAGCATATTTTTTAGGTTAACCTGCTTTTCTCCCTCGCAGGTCATTAATTAATGTTTGTATAAACCTGTTAACTCTTAGAATCTCCGCATGTGTTAGAAGTATTTATTGAATTGGGTCTGTAATATAAATTTTTATTTTGGACCTGTAAACTTATTATTTTATGCATGTTTGATGGGTTGGATGAGGGAGCTGAGCTCCCATTTATTTTTATGACATTTGAGTATGTGGAGGGTGAGCTGAGCTCTCCAATTGATTATTTATTGTGTTTACAGGTCGGGTGAGCTAAAAACTCCCCGTTCAAATGTCCATTTTATGGTCGGACTCTGTCCGGTTGATTTCTTGAAATTGGGCCTAAATGGGCCTTAGAGTTGGGTTAATGAATAGTTAGGCTTACTACGGGCCTCGGGGGCTTTAGGCTGGCCCAGGTCCTAGTGCCGGTCTGGCCCATAGATTGAGTCGTGACAAATGTGGTATCAGAGCTTAGGCTCCAGATTCATAGGGAATATTTATCTAAAGTGTTGGGAAGAGTTTACTAGGAGTCACATGCGGAAAATAGGGTCCACATTCGTCTTGCATTGTCATCTTTGCTTCTAGTCTCTGCTTCATATATTGTGTGTAAATATGAGTCTATAGAGCTGTGTAATGTGCAGTTTTGAATTTTGTGGGCTAATGCTGCTGAATTTCAAGAAAATGATTAGAAGCAGGAGAGCTGCCACTGCACTGAGCAGATGTGCTGACGAGGTGTCGGACAGATGAGGCGCCGCCAGGGAGGCGGGGTAGAAGGCCTAGAGCTGCTCAAGTAGAAGAGCAGCGGCCACCAGTTCAAGATTAGTCTTTTATGGCACAGGGTCCCATGGACCCCATGGCAGCTACTCTAGCTGGGTTGCCGAGAACCATCGATATTATGGCGCAGTATATGGTCCACCCTCCACAGCATCAGCAGTCCACCATACCAAGAGGGGAACCTTACAAATAGATCATCAATTTGAAGAAGTTGGTGCCTGGTACTTATGATGTGTCAGATGATGCCTATCGATTTTTGGATTCTATGAGACAGCAAAAGCAGTGCGATTGGATCGTGAAGACTTATAGAGTGTATGCAGCATGTCATGGGGCTTATGCCTAGACAATGGATGAATGACTACATATTACCTTGGATGGGTCGTAGACTCAATTTGTGGAACTGTTCATCAACCGGTTTGTACCAGAAAGTTTCAGAGATCAAAAGCAGTGGGCCTTTGAGGCCTTAAGACAGAATGGCAGGTCTGTAGATGAATATGCTACAAAATTTCTAGAATTGAGCAGGTATGCCCCTACAGCAGTAGCTACAAAAACTATGTAGGTGAAGAGATTCCTAAAGGGGCTTGACAGGAGGTATGCAAACCTGGCCATGATGTCGGATCAGTCTTTTGATGTGGTGGTTGATCGAGCCAGACAGATTGAGATTAGCTATACTGTGGATGACAGCGGAAGAGCAAAGAAAAATAGAGTAGAGGGTTCTTCAGGTGTTCCCCATATGGGTGCTCCTGATAGTGGTGGCCAGAGTAATTACTGAGGAAGAAGTAGGAACAAGAAGAGTGGTTTTAAACACAAATCCTGAGGGTTCATACTAGGGTATGGATCCAGCAGTGGTCACGATTCGAATGCAGCCGATTGGTGCAGGTCAGGATCCTCCTTGGCACCTTGTGAACAGTGTGGAAGAGGACATTCAGGACCTTATATGATGGGTTCAGGAGTATGCTTCAGGTGTGGCCAACCAGGTCACTTTGCTAGGGAATGCCCCTTGTTCAGTGAGTCACAGATGGGGTCACGAGTTACATTGCAAAGCGTTCCTCGTCGATTGTATCACGGTGCTTCCGGCATGGCGGTAGTCGATTCGGTGGCCAACAGGCGAGGACAAGGGGACGTGGATTTGGAGGCAGATCAGGAGGTAGAAGTCAGTATCAGGGTTCTGCCACTCAAGGTAGGGGTCAAGCTCAGGTTTTCACCCTGACCCACCAGGATGCTCAGGCTTCCAATGCAGTTGTGGCAGGTATTCTTCTAGTCTGTTCCTATGAGGCTCGTGTTTTGATAGGTCCGGGTGCTACGCACTCATTTGTCTCCCCTGTGTTTGCCATGAGATTGGGTAGAAACCCTATAACTTTAGAATATTCTTTGTCTATAGCTACCCCGCTTAGTGACAACATAGATGTAGACATGGTTTTTCTGGGTAGCCCAGTAGTAGTGGATGGAAAGATCCTCCCAGCAGACTTAGTTCCGCTACCAGTAATGGATTTCGATGTAATCTTGGGAATGGATTGGTTGGCAACTCATTATGCCACTTTAGACTGCAAGAACAAAAAGGTGTATTTCCACATACCTGGTGTGGAAGAGTTTAGCTTTGATGGTGACAGGAGCATGGCTCCATATAATTTGGTGTCAACAATTAGTGCTAGAAAAATGTTGAGGCGTGGATGTTAAGGGTATTTGGCATTGGTAAGAGATACATCTGTAGAATGTGTCAACATGGAAAATGTTCCTGTTGTTAGAGAATTCATGGATGTCTTCCTGAGGAGCTTCGGGGTTGCCACGGGAAGGAAATAGAGTTATGCATTGATGTTGTGCAGGGTACAAACCCCATATCAATGCCGCCTTATAGGATAGCACCAGCAGAATTGAAAGAGCTAAATGAGCAACTACAGGAGCTTTTGGACAAGGATTTTATACGCCCAAGCACTTCACCCTGGGGCACTCCTGTGCTATTTGTAAGAAAGAAAGATGGGTCATTGAGGTTGTGTATTGACTATAGACAGCTGAACAAGGTGACTGTGAAGAACAAGTATCCACTTCCTTGGATTGATGACCTATTTGATCAGCTCCAAGGGGCTAGATTCTTTTCCAAGATAGACCTACGATCAGGCTACCATCAGTTGAGAATCAGGAATGATGACATGTCCAAAACGGCATTCAGGATAAGATATGGTCATTATGAGTTCTTGGTGATGTCTTTTGGACTCACTAATGCACCAGCAGCCTTCATGGACTTGATGAACCGGGTGTTCAAGCCATTTTTGGACCGTTTTGTCATCGTATTCATAGATGACATTTTGGTATACTCTCAGACCAAGGAAGAACACGTGTGGCACTTGAGAATGGTGTTGCAAACTTTGAGGGAGCACCAGCTATATGCCAAATTTTCAAAATGTGAATTTTGGCTAGAAAGCATCTCATTCTTGGGACACGTGGTTTCTAGTGAAGGTATTCAAGTGGATCCCAAGAAAATTGAAGCTGTAACTGATTGGCTTAGGCCTACAATAGTCACTGAGGTGCGAAATTTTCTGGGCCTAGCTGGCTACTGTAGGCGTTTTGTGCAGGACTTTTCCAGGATAGCAGCTCCCCTAACTAAGTTGACTCGGAAAAATATTCCATTCATTTGGACAGATGACTGTGAGAAGAGTTTCTAGAAGCTTAAGGAGTGTCTAACCACCGCCCCTGTGTTGACACTACCTATGAGTGGTGAAGGATATATAGTATACTGTGACGCCTCCAGAGTTGGCTTAGGGTGTGTTTTGATGCAGAATGGAAAAGTAGTGGCTTATGCTTCAGGACAGCTAAAGAGGCATGAGCAAAACTACACCACCCATAATTTGGAAATGGCGACTGTACTCTTTGCACTAAAAATCTGGAGACACTACCTGTATGGTGAAGTGTGCGAGATATACACCAACCACAAGAGTTTGAAGTACATCTTCCAACAGAGGGATTTAAACTTGAGATAGAGGAGATGGATGGAGCTTACGAAGACTATGATTGCACCATCCAAAGACCAACCTGGGAAGGCTAATGTAGTAGCAGATGCTTTGAGCAGAAAATCTTCTGGTAGCTTGGCGCACATTTCAGCAGAGAAGAGATCATTGATTCAGGAAGTACATGAGTTGATGGATCAAGGTTTAATCCTAGATCTTTTAGATGAGGGGGTATTGTTGGCTCATTTTTCAATGAGGCCAGACTTGCGAGATAGAGTTAGAGTTTCCCAGCACAAAGACCAACAATTGATGAAGATCATAGAAAGAGTACAGCAGAGTGAAGGTGGTGAGTTTGGATTTGCCAATGATGGCGCCCTAGTGCAAGGTTCTAGGATATGCGTGCCCAATGTGGACAATCTCAGAAATGAAATCATGCGAGAGGCACACTATACACTGTACAGTGTCCACCCAGGCTCCACCAAGATGTGCCATGATGTGAAAGATAGTTATTGATGGAATGGCATGAAGAGAGACATAGCAGACTTCGTGTCCAAGTGCTTAACTTGTCAGAAGGTGAAGTTTGAACACTAGTGACTGTCAGGGAAACTGCAAGAGCTCCCTATCCCAGAATGGAAGTGGGAAATGATTACTATGGATTTTGTGACTGGGTTGCCTCGTACCACACAAGGATATGATTCGATATGGGTAATTGTAGATCGCCTGACTAAATCAGCTCACTTCTTGCCTGTGAAGACTACATATTCTGTGGCACAGTATGCCCAGCTCTACATTCGAGAAATAGTCAGATTTCATGGAGTGCTTGCTTCCATAATATCTGACAAAGGGCCCCAGTTCACTTCTCGATTTTGGAGGAAGTTGCAGGAGGCACTTGGCACACAGTTGAACTTTAGTACTGCTTTCCACCCTCAGACAGATGAATAGTCTGAAAGGATAATCCAAACCTTGGAAGACATGCTTCGCATGAGTGTTTTGGATTTTGGAGGTCAATGGAATGATCAGCTAGCTTTGGTGGAGTTTGCTTACAACAACAGTTACCATTCCAGCATAGGGATGGCACCCTATGAGGCACTATATGGAAGAAAATGTAGGTCTTCTCTGTGTTGAACGGAAATGGGAAAAGCGAAGGTGCATGATGTAGACCTAGTTCAGTACACTTCAGAGATAGTTCCTTTAATCAGGGAACGATTGAAAATAGCTTTCAGTGGGCAGAAGAGTTATGCAGACGCCAGACGGAGGGATGTGGAGTTTGTAGTAGGCGACTATGTATTCCTGAAGGTTTCTCCAATGAAGGGAGTCATGAGATTTGGAAAGAAGGGTAAGTTGGCACCTCGGTATATTAGACCTTTTGAGGTTATTGATAGAGTTGGAGCAATTGCCTACCGGTTGGAGCTACCACCCAACCTTTCTCATATTCATCCTGTGTTTCACATCTCCATGCTCAGGAAATACATTCCTGATCCTTCCCATGTGCTACAACCAGACGTGATAGAGCTGAAAGAGAACTTGACGTTTGAGGAGCAACCTGTAGCCATAGTAGACTACCAAGTGAGGCAGCTAAGATCAAAATAGATCCCTATGGTTAAAGTTTTGTGGAGGAGCCATTCAATGGAAGAGTGCACCTGGGAGTCAGAACGGGATATGCGAAGCAAGCACCCTTATTTATTTAATGTGTAATCCGGTACTTTATTCTGCCTTGTGTAAAATTCGAGGACGAATTTTCTGTAAGGGGGGAAGAATGTAACACCCCTAATTTTTAAATTTATTATTTTTGGGTAAATATTGATATTTTATTTTATTTGAATTTTAGGAAATTATTTGAAATTTTTCGAATTTTAGAAATAGGATTCGATTTTCTGAAAATATAAACTTTGATTATTTTAAAAAATTAATTTAAAGACCACGTGCAAAACTAAAAATATATTTAGAGTCTACGAATTTTTCTGAGTTTTCTGAAATTTTTTTCAAAATTTTTGGACCTCGTTTTCGGTCTCAAGGCATAGTAAAAAATTCAAAATTTTGTATTCTGAATCGAACCGGTCGAATCGAACCGGACCGGATCGGACCGATCGAATCGGACCGGCCTTTCTTCTTCCTTTTTCTTCTCCCCGCGCGCGTCCCGACCTTCCTCTCTCTCTCTCCCGTTTTCTCTCTCCTCCCACCCCAGCCCGCCGGCCAGCCGCCTCCCCCGCCACCCCAGCCCGCCTGCGCACCTCCCCAGTCGCCCCAGCTCCCCAGCAGCAAGCGCGCTGCTTCGTCTTCCTAACCGAAATCTGGTTGATCCGGCCACCATTTGGGCCGAGTCTTGTGTTTAAACCCATCTACACCTCGAGAGCTTTCCATTGACACCAAGAACACCAAAATCCATCAAGCGGTTTGTTCAATTTTTGTTCGGAAAGTTTTAGTCTATTTTGACTTTTGGGCTAGATTTCTTGTAAACCGTGAATTCCACGAGAAAACCGAGAGTACCAGAGCTCTCCACTCGTCGAGAGCTTCGCCGTAATATAAATTTCAAAATTTTCTGACACCGTTTTTCGGTGGGTCCCATGAAACTTCGCAGTGTTTTTCTGAGCATTAAATGAGCTTAGAAAATTTCGTAAAATTTATGTACTAACCCCCGTGTTGTGGGCTTCGTGTACGTATCTTTAATTTACGGAAATTCGACAGTTGTCTGGGTTTGTGAATTTCCGGTCAGACAGACCGGCTACCGAAAAAGTCTCTGAATTGGATCGAGGTTTTAGCTATCCCACCATTGTCAAATGTCCCGAGCGCGTCCTTGAAGTCGGAATTGGCATAGGTAAACCCGAACCTTACTTTATTGTAATTTTCTAGTGCTTAAATGGGATTAAAAATCCATAAAATATACGTGGTAGCTCAAAAAATTATAATTCTTTTTACAATAGCCTAGTAATATTGCTAAGGACCGCGGTGCAAAATTTTAGAATTTTTAGAGCTTATTTGGGCAGTTTTTGCAAAAATAATCAATTATAAGGACTAAACTGTAAATTTACATATTGTGATTGAGGACTGTTTGGATGGGCCCAGGAGAGGCTTTGTGATGTGATTGAGTTGTGAGTGTATAATTTGTGAATATAGAAGTGTGTTTTGAGCTCTTTTGCAGGTTTAGTAGGTCCTAGGTATAGGGGAGACTCTACCGGATTTTCGGCACAACTTAGGATGTATTTGGTTTTTTTCTTAACTTGTATTGAGTCAAATTTATTAAATGATTGCAATAAAATTGTCAGGTGAGCCGGGATAGCCTTCTTCCTCCTCCCAGCCGCCACAGTGATCGCTGTCAAGTCTGTGAGTAAAATATTAATTTTAATTGTAATTTCGATATTATTATATGTTAACCATGCCCATGCATCACTTATATGTATGTATCTATGTAGTTAAACTCTAGGCACGTTTTATGTTGCATTCATAATTGTTAAAGTGCCATGGATGTTGTTGTGGTAATTTGGAGCAGTGTGCGTGCGTTGGCGTGCGTGTGATGTGATATTGACTATGGATAGGACGGGTAGACACGGCTTGAGATCTTCGCTGGGACTCGGTCCTTCGGGGTAGACATAGCTTGAGTTCTTCGCTAGGACCCCGATTTGGTTTATTAAGCGAAAGTCCGGCTTGAGTTCTTCGCTGGCACAAGTTGGATTTAAGAGAACTATATAGGGGATCAGCTCTCATATATTATGATTGATATTACTGGGTGTGTGAGTGCTCCAAATTACCTTTTTGCTGTTATGATGTGCAAATATTGTTGATGTTGCATTTCACTCTACAGGGTGCATTAGCTTAGATAGTTATAGAGATTATGGTTAAAATTGATATTTTACTCTCTGAGTCGAACACTCACTCATGTTTAATATTTTTCCAGGCCACAGGATGATATTTTTGAGGTTAACCTGCTTTTCTCCCTCGCAGGTCGTTAATTAATGTTTGTATAAACTTGTTAACTCTTAGAATCTCCGCATGTGTTAGAAGTATTTATTGAATTGGGTCTGTAATATAAATTTTTATTTTGGACCTGTAAACTTATTATTTTATGCATGTTTGATGGGTTCGATGAGGGGGCTGAGCTCCCATTTATTTTTATGACATTTGAGTATGTAGAGGGTGAGCTGAGCTTCCCAATTGATTATTTATTGTGTTTATAGGTCGGATAAGCCAAAAACTCCCCGTTGAAAGGTTCATTTTATGGTTGGACTCTGTTCGGTTGATTTCTTGAAATTGGGCACAAATGGGCCTTAGAGTTGGGTTAATGAATAGTTAGGCTTACTACGGGCGTCGGGGGCTTTAGGCTGGCCCAGGTCCTAGTGCCGGTCCGGCCTATAGGTTGGGTCGTGACATTAGTTATCTAAATAAAGATTAAATAATTTTTATGAATAGCAATTTTTTTTAATTTTAATATATTTATAAATCATAACATTTTATTTATGTAAAGATTAAAATTAATTTGAAAATATGATTAATTTATTAAAAAAATTTTAAGCACTTTTTTAATTTTATTTAAATTTTAGTTGATTTTATTAAAATTATAAAATCAGTGCTAGTTTCATTCTATTTACTTAAATTAGTTTAATTTTATTTTATTTACCTTAGTCAAAACTAAAATGCAGTTATAATAATTTTATTAAAGTTTTCAGTATAAGTTATTTTTCAATTTATTATATTAAAAATAAAATTTAAGTTTAACTAAAGTTATATTTTTATTAATATAAATAATTAAAAAAATATTATAAATTTATGACCAATAATGTGGTTTATCTATTTAAATTTCATTAAAAATTTAAATTCTTATTTTTAATATGCAGTTAACACTAAATTTTTATTTAATTAAATATTTTTATATATATTTATTTATTTGCTTATTAATTTTATTAAAATAAATTAAATAATTTTTAATGAATTAATAGTATTTATAGTATTATAATTATAAAATTACTATATTACGAATTATAATATATTTTTTTAGTATAAATAAAATTATTAAAATAACATTAAAATTTTAATTTATATTAATTATTTAATATTAAAAAAATAAAATTATTAGGTATTTAGTGACAAATATTTTCTCCTTAAAAGTTATTAGAGACAATATAAAATATTGTAGAATTTGCTATTAAAGAATTTAGCGACAAGTTATACGTTGCTAAAACATTAGCAACGATAAAATTAAAATTCACTTATTGCTAAAATTATTAGTGATACATAGTTTTGTTGCTCGACGAATTTGTATAGATCATGTTATTAACTTTAATATGCATCATTGGTAACGAATTTTTTATTTGTCGCTATAAGTATAATTTTCTATATTTTACAAACAATAGGTAGATAAATAATATTTTTATTTTTTATTTTTATTTACTAATTTTATATTTTAGTTAATTACTCTTATAAAATTTTATATTTTATTGAAGTTAATTATAAATAGAATTAAGAATTTTAAATTTATATAAACTCTAAAATTAAGAATTTTAAATTTATACAAATTTTAAAATTAATTTTAATAATAAAAATTTAATTGTAATTAATAGATAGATTAATAGTATTTTTTTATTTTTTAATTTCTTATTTTAGTTAATTACTTCTTATAAAATTTTATATTTAATTAAAATTAAGTATAAGTAGGGTTAATAATTTTAAATTTATATGAACTCTACAATTAAGAATTTTGAATTTATACAAATTTTAAAATTAATTTCAATAATAAAAATATAATTATAATTAATAGATAGATTAATAATATTTTTTTATTTATTAATTTCTTATTTTAATTAATTACTTCATATAAAATTTTATATCTAATTAAAGTTAAGTATAAGTAGGTTTAAAAATTTTAAATTTGTATGAACTATAAAATTAGAATTTTAAATTTATATAAATTTTAAAATTAATTTCAATAATAAAAATATAATTGTAATTAATAGATAGATTAATAATATTTTATATTTTATATTTTTTAATTTCTTATTTTAGTTAATTACTTCTTATAAAATTTTATATTTAATTGAATTTAAGTATAAGTAGGATTTAGAATTTTAGTTTTATATAAACTTTAAAATTAAGAATTTTAAATTTGTACAGACTTTAAAATTAATTTCTAATAAAAATGTTATTGTAATTAATAGATAGATTGATATTATTTTTATTTTTTAAT
This sequence comes from Hevea brasiliensis, assembly GCF_030052815.1. Classification (NCBI taxonomy): domain Eukaryota; kingdom Viridiplantae; phylum Streptophyta; class Magnoliopsida; order Malpighiales; family Euphorbiaceae; genus Hevea; species Hevea brasiliensis. The sequence goes on from NW_026614775.1 coordinate 34,904, forward strand.
TTCTTATTTTAGTTAATTATGTCTTATAAAATTTTATATTTAATTGAAATTAAGTATAAGTAGGATTAAGAATTTTAATTTTATATAAACTCTAAAATTAAGAATTTTAAATTTTTATAAACTTTAAAATTAATTTCAATAATAAAAATGTAATTTAATTAATAGATATTAATAATATTTTTTATTTTTTAATTTCTTATTTTAGTTAATTATTTCTTATAAAATTTTATATTTTATTGAAGTTAAGTATAAGTAGGATAAAGAATTTTAAATTGATGTGAACTCTAAAACTAAAAATTTTAAATTTGTATAAACTTTAAAATTAATTTTAAAAACAAAAATATAATTTTATTAATTTTAAAGATAAAAAATAATTTGAGCAAAACTAATATTCCCCTCCATACATTTACATATAATATATAAATAATATCACTTTAATAAAAAAAAATTATTCCTCAAATATCAAAATGCATAATAATAAAATTTTCTTTTTTAAAATGTTTACCTTATTATGAATCAGGTAATTTAATCAAATTTTTTTTTAAAAATTATAATTGTATTAATAAAATTTAGAAAAAAAACTTAATATATTAGTTCAAACTAAACCGAGGGCCAGGTCTCTCTAGTACACTCAATTTAAAATCTCAAATATTAAGTAAAAAAATCTGAAATAACATTAGACAAAAAAAAAAAATCTATCTATACTATATATAAATATAAGAGAGAGACATTTGCTTTACTAAAAATATAATTCATTTTTCAAATTAATAACAATTATTTTTTATTATTTAAATTAATTTTAATATTTACATAAAATAAAAATTATTAATTTTAGAGGTCATATAAATTTAAAATTTTTAGTCTTATTTGTATTTAAATTTAATTAAATATAAAATTTTATAAGAAGTAATTAATTAAATAAGTAAAAAATAAAAATACAATTAATTTATAATCTATATAATATATAAATGTTAGAAGGGAAAACATTGGGTTTGCCCAAAACACCTATAGTAATTTAGTATTATAACAATGAAGGACTTAAATTTAATTTGCTACGTAATTTAAAATTAATTAAACTAATAAAAAAATTAAATTTAATTAAATTTTAAAACTAAAAATAATTTTAAAATAAATAAAATTCTCTTTATATTATTTATGATATCAAAGAATTAAAAAAAAAACTACAAAAATCGTTGAAGAAAAGAAGATATTAGAAAAATAAAAAGTTAATTAAGCTAGTGTTGAAAAAAAAAATATTTTTTCTATTAGAATTATATTTTAAATTTATAAGCATGAATATATTTAAAAAAAAAATTAATTCATTTATAATAATTAATAATTATTTCATCTATAATACTTTTAATAATTATAATATTATTATTTAATACATAAATTTTTAATTTTTAATTACAATTATTTTTAATAAGTCTAATTATTTATATATCTTTATTTAGTTCAACTTCTACATCCTCACACTTAAATTTGAATTTTATTTATAATTATAAAGTTTCTGTAACAACAGTATTTTTTAATTAATGTATTTTAATTTATAAGTCTTCTTAATCTATACAAATCTAGCAAATTACATAATTAATATTTTTTTAAAAAGCATTTTAATTATACACCGTCTTTTAATAAACTTATTATAATACTAATAAAATTCTAACATTAATTTAAGATATCATAAAATTTTATATTTATATATAAAAGTCCTAATTTAATTAGACTTCTATGATATATAATTCATGAAATTTCCTTAAAATTTATGATAAAAAAAAAATTTAATACTCTAAGCTATCTCTATATATCTATATATTTTTACTAATGTAGCTAACTCATTCAATTTATCAAAAAAAAAAAAAAAAGGGATACAAAGTTAAAATGATCTATGTTTGGTTGCTAAGAAAATCTGAACATTTGAAAATTGGAGAAAAAATGTGAATTTCATTTAATCTTTTATGTTGTGTTTAATTGTAAGTGAAAAACCACTTTAACTAGTTTCATATAATTATTTTATATTTAAATTTTTTGATAGGTGAGGAAATTCATATTTTTTAAATATTATTTTGTTTCTTTAGCTTAAATATATATTTTTTATTTATCTAATTGGAGATGAGAATTCATAATTTTTTTTAAAGTGACATTTTGTTTTTCCGTTTATATAAAATTTTCTTTTAATTTGAGCTTGATGAAACAAATTTTAAATATTTGACTATTAATAGAGCCATTAGAGCAATTGAGTTTTTTTTTTTTTGTTAATTGAAATTAAGAAATGCACATTTATTTTAAGAGTGTCATGTGTTCTTGATTTTGTTATTATTGATATTGTAGAGTTCTATTGGCAATGTGATTCGAGTGGGTTATTTGAATTATTTAATATTACTTTTTAAATTAAATGATAAAGTAATTTCTTTAGATTTATTTATTTATTTATAATTTTCCCAAGATATGTTATGTTCAAATATACAAAGTTGAAAAATAAGAATAAAAAATTATTAATTTTAAAATTAAAAAAAAGTAAGTGGGAGAAAAATACAATTGTAATACTGATTTAATTTTTTTATATAAATTGTTCTAAATTAATTTTAACAAAATTATTTTTAGGTTTAAATTTATTTTGGATATCAAACACATTATACTCATTATTTTTAATTAAAAATTAACATATTTTAAATGAAATAAGAATAAAAAATTATTAATTTTAAAATTCTTATTATATTAGATAAAACTTAATAATGGATGTAGTAGTATTTAAATGGAACTTATAAATTTAAATTTGATTAGAATTAATTTAATTATTTATAATTTTCGTATATTAATATTATGCAAGAGTCTCATATTGAGTATTATTAACTCAATAATTTGTATAATATTTTTATATAAAAAATTAAAAATTTTGATATTTATTTATTTTGTGCTTAAAACTATAAATTGATGCCTTAAATTATAAATTTACTTTATTTTAATTGGTTAAAAAATAATCCAAAAATTAATTATTATTTAAACAAATCTTTAATTTGATCGATTAAATTGTTTTTACTCAAATTCAAATCTTATTTTATTAAGTATAATTTTATTTAAAATTTTTTATCTAATTAAAATTAAATTAATTAATATATAGTAAAAAAATAGAAATCTTATTCAACGTATCATAATTTACTTAAATACTTATGTATTACAATTTGTAAATGCGCTATTTAATAAACAATACGAATTATTTTTTTATAAAATCAAAAAAAATAGTATTTATTTGAATTTGAATTTGATTTTTAATATGGGAAATTTTCACAATTTTTTTATTGAGGCAATATTTTAAGGGTGGCTATAATTTATTTTTATTAGTAAAATTCAGATGTTGCATAACTTTTTATATTATTCTTACTTAAATAGGATTTATTTTTTTTTCTAATTTTATATATTTTAATGAAATTTTTTATTAATTTTTAAAAAATTTAATCACGAAATCGTGTAATAATAAATATTAACTATATACAACGGGCATAAAATAAATACTAATTCCATAAAGAATTTCAAAGCCCAAACAAAAAATATTAGTTGATCAATAAATTTTAACTAAACTATAATAAATTCTTCTGTAAATATAATAATTTATCTTAAAAAAATGATAAAATTGGTAATTTTGTATATATTTATATTTTAAAATTAATGAAAAGAACAAAAACGTAAAAAATTCAATAATGTGAATTCCAAAACTTTAGGTGAGTAAACTGGTCATGCAAAAACATTTTTAAATTACAATTTCATCCACTTCAATGCCTCTCTAACTACAACGAGAACTTAAAAAAAGGATCGAATGCCTATAAATAATCAAATATCTAGTAAAAATAACTGCTTGATTTTCTCTTCTCCCAAACTTTATTTTATCAGAGATTTGAGAGAGAGAGAGAGAGAGAGAGAGAGCTCTTCTGCTACCCGCAGGTGGTTGCTTCTTGCAGAAGGATCTCTGTGAATTTTTTTTTCCTATTGCCTGTTGATATAAAAGAATAGTTATAAAGAAAAGAAGAAATTGCAGATTTCAATAACAATATAAAAAAAAAAAAAATGAAGGGGTTTCGTGGAGAGAACCTTATGTAGAGCCCCTAAATTCCCCTATTAGATTCCATCTTCTCTTAACGTGATTGCTATCTATTGCTTTGATTTATCCAGTTCAAAATTCTCAGAAGAAAAATTCGCTTCTTTGGTCTCAGAATTTTTTTTTTTCTTTTGATCGCCCCGTAGCTGTTTTTGTTCGTTTTAGGTTTTGTTCTGAGCATCGTGGGAGCACGATTGGGGCTTTTTTGGGTGTAATCATTGGTGGGTAATTTGGGATTCGGTCACACCTTCGTGATTTTGACGTTGGGTCGGTGATGCTTAGGGTTTTCAACAAATATTTTGGTGGTTCTGTTGTGAACGGGTGGCTTTTGATGAGTCGCGCTGTGGATTTTTGCTAAATTTGGGTATTTTGGAGGATTTGGGTGTAAAGTCTTAGGTTTTTGGATAAAATCTCTGGAGGGTGTGGTTTGGGAGGGGGCATTCCTTTTTTTTTTTTTTTCAGATTCTTGTGGTCAGTCGATAACTACTGGTGTTCTGTCGATTCAATTCTTGGTGTGTTTACGGAATATTGGATGTTTCGGCAGATTTCTGTAGTGGGGTGGTGAAAAATCAAGGATTAAAGCTCTAAAGAGGGGTAATCCTCCCATTTGGTTTTAACTCGGAGTTTATCACGATTGATTGAATTGTTTCGACCATATCTTTGGGTTCGATAGGCCTTGTGTGGGGTTGTAACTAAAATTCTGCTGTAGGGGTGGTGAATTTTTTATTCTCTTGTATTTTGTGGTGGGCAATTCTGCATCTAAGGATAAGATGAGTTCAAGCGTTACTGAAGGTTCGGTTCATGAGGGTAAGCTTCTAGTCCACATAGCAGAAAATGGCCACTCCTTTGAGCTTGATTGTGATGAAGCAACCCCTGTGGAGGCAGTTATGCGGTATATTGAATCAGTCGCAGGGATTAATTTCAATGAACAGCTTGTTTTGTGTTTGGATATGAAACTCGAATCCCAGCGGCCTCTTTCTGCTTATAAGCTTCCATCCAGTGATGGAGATGTGTTTATATTCAATAAAGCTAGGCTCCAAAATAGTTCCCCTCCCCCTCTACCTGAGCAATTTGATATTCTTGAAGTTGCAGATCCTCCACCACCAGCATGTCCACATGATCCCCACCCATTAGACGACGCATAGTACCCGCTTTGAAGGCTTTGCCTTCTTATGAGAGAGACAATTTAGGTACCATTACCATAGGGGTCATGCGATATACAGTAGAACTCATGTGAAGTATGAGCATTGTGAGAGGTTATTGAGGGAGCAGAAGGTGCAGGAGAGAGCAGTTGAGGTTGCTAGGGGTAATTTGGATCAATATTATAGGATGATTAGTCAGAATTACTCAGAATTCATGAAGCGCTACACACAGCAGCACAGGATGCATTCTGAACTCTTAATGAATTACAGAAGGGATTTAGAAAAACTGAGGTCTATCAAACTTCATCCAGCTTTGCAGAATACTACACGTAAGAGTTTAGTGGATTTTGTGAAGGAAGAAAACCTGAGGAAAGCTGTCGAGAACTGTAGCAACTCCCATAGACAGTTTGAGAAGAAGGTTTCGGAGTTTAAGCAGACGTTTAGTGACGTAAAGCGCAAGGTGGGGGAGTTATTTGCTTGCAGGACTCCCTTTCCTCTTAGGAATTTAGAGCTGGCCATCAAGGAGCGTAAGCGATTCATCAATGAACAGAAGAGTATAATGCAATCTTTAAGGTTGGTAGACTTTCATCCCAGTTATCTGAACCAACTTTCCTCTGTGATTTTGTATTAGTTTTTGACCTTTGCTAAGTTTCTGGTGCTTTTCATGTTTGGCTGATATATCTTGATTGATAAAATCCTTTAGGATACTGTAGTGCTATGCAGTACTCTATTGCTAGTAATTGGTTTTGGAGTTTTTTCTTATAATTTATAAGTAGAAGTTTGTTTACCATTAAGCTAATCTTATCTTAACAATTGTCTCAGTGTTTTTCAAGACAAAACCATAGAGCGATTGCATGGCTACTGTGTACACTGGATCTGACTTATCTTGATTTCTCATACCTGATGTGTTTTTAGGATCTTTGATGCTCCTTGCTTGCCAAAGGAAAAAAATGTAACTATTCTTATATTCCCACTTCCCTGGTGAAACACCATTTGTTGTGACATTAGTGACTTCTACTTTATTTGATAGATAGATGTTGTGATGGTGGAATTTTGTTAGATATAGCCTACAGAAAGTTTTTTCCTACTGAAGGTTGGAAAGGGGAAAGGAAAGGACTGGGGATTTTAGTTCTGGTAAGGAAAATGGTTTTGGGAACTTTTATTCCAGTTCTTCTTGGCTCTAAATGCCAACTTGCACATTTAAGTTGGATATTTAGAACTGGAAGTTAATAATTACTTAATTGACATTAAGTTTCAAATTGCTGCAGAATTTTCATCTCATCTAGTAAGAGCTTGTATCTCTCTTCCCTTTTTTTTTTATTAAGAAGTTAATCACTATAGATTAACTCATTCAGAAGAACGGAGCTCTAGATGAGGATGTAACTTATAGAAACAATACATGATGGATGAAATGGAGGAGTCCGATAAAGTGAATGGTCCCACAAGATGTGTGGCATAAATGTAGATGTTAAGATGAATGTCTGGTAACATAATAATGGATGAAATTAGGAATGAACACAGCTAGTTTGCGATTAAGGCTTAGTTATTGTTGGTGTTAATCATTTTAGGTGATTACCATGGCCTGATTGAATCATCAAGTAGACGAGGCTGTTGGTCTTTTTGTTTATGAAGTATAGAAAGCTTTACTCTCTGTGATTTCTAATTCCCTGACAACTTGTAGAAGTAATTTACTTCAGAATCTTTTCCATATTAAAAGATGCGTGCATTCTCTAGTCTAATGTCATTATTTCCTTTTGATTTGTTATTTATTTTCTATCTTTCCTTTTTAACTTTGTGCCTAGAACTTATTGAGTGCAGGACTAGAACTTTATTGTTTCTGGGCTTCATGGGGAGTTTTGATTTTCTGATGTTCTTTATTATATTTGATTATATATGGAAAGGAATAAAGTAAACATCATAAGCCATTAAAACCATTTAAAGGTGGTTTTGAAACATGTACAGCTATGAAGTTTTCAAGTTTGCAGAAGACTCTGAAACACCATTAGTTCCACTTATCAATTACCCTACTTTAGAGCTTGTGTTTATTTATTTATTCATTTTTTTCTGCTGTCTTAGTTGTGTTGTAGGAATATATTTTAAATTCTGTTAGCTAACGACTGTGGTTGTGTTCATGCAGCAAAGATGTAAATACGGTAAAGAAACTTGTGGATGATTGTCTGTCCTGCCAATTGTCCTCCTCACTGCGCCCTCACGATGCAGTTTCAGCCCTGGGTCCCATGTATGATGTACATGACAAGAATCATTTGCCTAAGATGGAGGCTTGTGGTTGTTCAATTACCAAACTTCTTGAGTTCTGCAAGGATAAGAAGAATGAGATGAACATCTTTGTGCACAATTACATGCAAAAAATAGCATATATTTCTTATAAAATTAAAGATGCTAAGTTCCAGTTTCCAGTTTTTAGAGAAGCAATGGTGCGCCAGGATGATCTGTTTACTGAACTGAAGCTGGTTCGAGGGATTGGTCCTGCATATAGAGCTTGCCTTGCAGAAGTGGTAAGAAGAAAGGCCTCCATGAAACTTTACATGGGCATGGCTGGACAGTTGGCTGAAAGGCTTGCTACCAAGAGGGAGACTGAGGTTAGGAGACGGGAAGAGTTTCGAAAAGCACATAGTTCATATATACCAAGGGATATATTAGATTCAATGGGCTTGTATGATATTCCAAGCCAGTGTGACGTCAATATTGCTCCTTTTGACGCAAATTTGCTTAATATTGATATCTCAGACCTGGACCATTATGCGCCTGAGTATTTAGTGGGACTACCTTTAAAGAGTGAGAAGCATGCAAGCTTGAAAGGCTCATTTTCCATGTCTAATGACAGTTCTCATTCTGCTGAGGGGGAAGAGATGGTTGCAGACACTCTTGACAAAGACTATTCTGAGGAGCTTCTTGAAGGCAGTGAGTTGGTAGAGATTGCTGGAACTAGCAAGCTGGAAGTTGAGAATGCAAAACTGAAAGCTGAACTTGCTTCTGCAAAAGCGCTTATATGTACCCTCAGCCTTGAATATGAGTCAGTGGATGATGAAAAAGTGGATAGTTTGTTGAAGAATGCTGCAGAGAAGACAGCTGAAGCCTTGCAGCTGAAAGATGAGCATGGGAAGCATCTCCAATCTATGCTTAAGGCAAAGCAACTGCAATGTCTGTCATATGAGAAGCGTATCCAAGAATTAGAGCAGAGATTGTCTGATCAGTTTCTGCAGGAGCAAAAACTTTCAAGCAGCAATGTTGCATCTGATTTTGACCTTCCAGCTGCAAAGGCTGATGACAGCAAACCGCAAATCCATGGTGATATGCAAGCCCATGTGCCTTATATATCAACTTCAGAGCCCATGGATGAAGTTTCTTGTATTTCTAGTTCTTTGGATGCAAAACTAGGACTTTTCACAAGGCAACCAAGTAAAGTTCGAGATGGGGGTGACGAAAATATGATGGATACCTCTGGAATGCTAAATACTCAGTTGGATTCTCTAATGATGGAGCCACATCGTGAAGAACTGCAAGTTGCTGATAAAGATGGGAAAGATAAAATGGTGGGACAAATGGGCATGTCATTGGCAAGCAGTTCCACAGCTGAGAGTATGCCTGAAGCTGTAAATGTGTTACCTACTGATGCTGCAGTTGATCCTAAGATCACTTGTGATATTGTGTTGGAATTGCAAAGTGCACTTGTAGAAAAATCAAATCAATTGAGTGAAACTGAATCCAAGCTCCAAGCTGCTATGGAGGATGTTGCAGTACTTACTAGGGAATTGGAAATGAGTCGGAAGCTTCTTGATGAATCTCAGGTATTAGCGCATGAAACACAGTTTTGGATAAAACTGAGCTTCATTTTGGATAAAACTGGTTTCGTAGTGGCTTATGCATTCACTTTTCTTTAAGCATTAGGTTTTATATGTTTGACATAATGACATGGTGTGATGGATAGGCTTATTAATTTTTGCAGAATTGCAATATAGAAATTTTGTTTAACTAAGGAGTTTGATATCTTTTTCTTTTTGTGAAAATTGGGTGACCCCTGCTTAAGTTTTTTGGAGTTGGCAAATAAAACATGGGTATTTATTTTCTTCTCAACTATGTCTCTTGATAAGCAGAAACATTTTCCTTTAGCATTAAATGTTCTTTGAGGACTCGGAGGTTCCATGTTATCCTTGAAGAGGTTTTTCTTTTGTTTCCTTCAAAGACCTATGCTTCAACTGAAAATTCTATTAGGATTAATCTTTTTCTTGTCTTCAAACTTGTGATAATTTCCAAAATGTGATACTTGGTTCCTGATTTGGTACTAACAGAAAGAGCATATTTTTAATGCTTGCCAGAAATAATTTTTTCCTTCTAAAATCAATGGCAAAGGGAGTTGGAATGGCCGAAACCATTACAAGAATGACCTTTGATCATACTTCATCACCCTAAATTGCATAGGCAAGGACATATTTATCTGCAAGATAAATCTTTGTTTGTTTAGTAATTTTAGTCTCGCAAAAATCTATTACTTGTCTAGGTATAATTGTTATTTAAGATCTGAATACATATTGAGAATTCCTTAAAATGGTTCTTATTAATAATTTCATTTTGTTTGTAAGGTATCAGTGATCAATTTTATAAAATTTAATATTTTTATTTGGAGAAGTACTCTAGAGTCAAAGGGTTTTAAGTTAAATAGAACGAAGATAGAATACATGCATTGCAAGTTCAGTGAAGGCCAAACGGATGATAGTGAAGGAGTTAGTTTGAATGGAGTTGTACTGTCCCAAACTAATCTCTTTAAATATCTAGGCTCAGTCCTTCAAGTAGATGGGGAATGTGAGGAGGATGTTAGTCATAGGATTAAAGCCGGATGGTTGAAGTGGAGACATGCCACGAGAGTTTTATGTGATCGTAAGATTCCCAATAAGTTGAAAGGAAAATTTTACCGTACAGCCATATGACCGGCTATGTTATATGATAGTGAGTGTTGGGCACTGAAAGAGTCGTATGCGTTTAAGATAAGAGTTGCAGAGATGAGAATGTTACGGTGGAAGAGTGGCCATACTATACTAGATAAAGTCCGTAATGAAAGTATTAGAGAAAAGGTAGGAGTGGTGCCAATTGAAGATAAGTTGAGAGAAGGAAGATTGAGGTGGTTTGGTCATGTGAAGCGTAGACATATGGAGGCTTCAGTTAGACAAGTAGAGCACATTAGATTAGATGATAGAAAGAAAAAAAGGGATAGACCTAAATTGACTTGGAGGAGAGTAGTACAATATGACCTAGAAACATTACATATTTATGAGGATTTAACCCAAAATCGTTTAGAGTGGAGAAAGCGAATCCATATAGCCGACCCTAAATTTTTGGGATAAAGGCTGAGTTGAGTTGAGTTGAGTTGAGTTGAGTTGAGTTGAGTATGAAAACATGCTTCAAAGATCTGATCAGCTTGTATTTCACATGTTTTAATAATCTTTCTTTTTGTGCTGTATAACAGATGAATTGTGCTCACTTGGAGAATTGTTTGCATGAAGCAAGAGAGGAAGCCCAAACCCATCTTTGTGCAGCTGATCGGAGGGCCTCAGAGTATAGTGCCCTGCGTGCATCTGCTGTGAAAATGCGTGGCCTTTTTGAAAGACTTAGGAACTGTATATATGGCCCGAGTGGAGTTGCTGGTTTTGCTGATTCCTTGCGTGCGTTAGCTCAATCTTTGGGCAAGTAAGATATTTGGCAGAATCCTCTATAATTTGTCTTCTATGGATCAACTTTTTTGCCGGACTTTATGCATCCAACATTTTGATTCAGTCTAGCACTTAGAAGTTTGTGGTCAAATATTGGGCATTTATAGAAGTGCAATGTTCTTCTCTGAATTTTCACTAATATTATATGGGGAATGGGTGTGGGTTACATGTTTCTGAATTGCTGCAGTATTAAGATGTCAGTGCCAAATGCAACTAGTTCTTTAAAAGAAATCAATTTCTTGAAGTTTTTATATATGAGTAATGGTCATTGCAGCAATTATGATAGTCCTGTGTTGGATTGTGTCAGTCTACATTGTGGGATACAGGCAAATAACTATAGGCCTCTGCTGTATGTGTATCCTCAAAAAATTATACAGTAGGTTGATATGTTACTTTATCAGTCACTGGCTAAATACTTGTTAGGGTATGTTATTCTAGATATATACATAGGGGATTAACTCTCTATAGGATATCAGTTTAGTTGGTGATTTTTAAAATGGCAAAAGTTTAATTGCTTTCCTTTGAAAACTATGCAGTTCCATTAATGACAATGAAGATGATGGTACTGCTGAGTTTCGAAAATGCATCCGGGTTCTTGCAGATAGAGTTGGTTTCTTGTCTAGGCATCGCGAGGAGCTGCTTGACAAGTACCCAAAACTGGAAGCTGCAAATGAACAGCTTAAAAAGGAGTTGGAAGAAAAGAAGGAGCTGGTTGCCACTTTATATAAAAAGCATCAACTTGAGAAGCAGGTACTCTTGGCTTGTTAATGGTGTTTTCTGTTCATGATGTATTAGTGGTGCCGCATGACGCATGACCAGTTACTGTGACCCAAATTGTTGACTTACAATTTAAAGCAGATTATGGTTCATGCAAACTTTTCAAGTGCTTTTTTTTTTTTTGGGATTTGTTTGTCATTGATTTTAACTGTCATATACAATTAGCTACCTCTTTAAATTAATTATAATGACTGGCTTAGTTTCTGCTGGCAGAGCCATCATCAATGGTGGACGGTGTAATGTCGTTCTTCTGTAGTGTTATTCTTATCTAATTTTTTGTGTTTCTTGCCTTTTTATTTTTCCTTTTCAATTTTAGACCTTTCCTGTGTTAGTTTCCTTTTTTGTAGTTGTGTTCAAAACTCTTTGCTTATAACTTGACAGTATGATGTTTCTAATGGTGTTCTCCTACAGGCAAACAAAGAAAGGATATCTTTCGGGCGGTTGGAAGGTCATGAGATAGCTGCATTTGTTCTCAATTCAGCTGGGCATTATGAGGCAATCAACCGAAATGGTTCTAACTACTATTTGTCTTCTGAATCTGTGGCGTTGTTTACTGATCATCTTCCAAGGCGTCCCAGCTACATTGTTGGGCAGATTGTGCATATTGAACGCCAGATTGCGAAGCCATTGCCTCCTAGCGCAGCCAGGCCTGAGCATGGTAGGGCAGATCAAGTGGATCATCTTACTTGTGACACAGGAACTGATCAATTGACCCTGAATTTGGGATCAACCTCAAATCCATTCAGTCTTCCCATTGGTTGTGAATACTTCGTAGTGACAGTAGCTATGTTACCTGATACCACCATTCGTTCACTACCTCCTTCCTGATCCCTGCTTCAGGCAGATAAGACGTGATGGAAGAAATCAAGTGTATATATATATAATTATATATAAATATTGGAAAAAATGATGGAAAGCAAACTTCTCTTTCTTTTTGTACAGTTGATCATCCAATTACGTTTAATCTTTCCTTTGTGTATAAAGCTACTCTATTTAACCATGTAAAAAAATGTGAATATTTTATCAATCTCTTGAATTTTAATCGATCTTGCTCGTTAACTTGCTTCAACTTGAGTTGATGGAAGAGAGTTTTTAGCCCATTCACCAAAAGATATTTTATGTAGCTTGTTCTCTCTAGATGAGTTCAAATGTACAATGAATTTTAGGTAATTTACTTTTTAGGCAGCAAATTCAAATATGCAATCAATGACAAAATCAATAACCAAGTCGACTTGCTGTTTTTTCATTTTTGGGAATGAGGAGAAAAGAACACAACATAGCTATAACACGCAGGAACGTCGGTTAGCAACCCTAAAGATATCAGGACCGGGGTGGGGTGGGGGGGGGGTGTAGGCAACCCCAAGTTAACTTGCTGTATGATACTCTTAAATTATGCTATTTGATTATCGTAACTTCTTATCATTAATCAATATTTATTAATTAGGCAATTTTAGTTGTTTATATCTATATATTTTGAAGCAAAGTGAAATGTATTACCAAAAATCATCAAAAAATAAAAAAAAGCATCTACAAAGAAAGGAGGGGAGACAAATCCCAACTCCTACAATCTGTCATTGAACGAGTTTCTCTAGTAAGAACATGGGCAACTATGTTCACAGATCTCCTAACAAACTGAATATAAACACAAGAATCTCTTATGCAAGAGTTAGACAATTTGCTATAACAACTCCATGGGAAGCTGACCAAGAGCAGCCCTGTTGTAATGCAGAAATAGCAGAAAGAGAATCAAAATTAACAATAGCATTTTCCCAACCACGTGATTTAATCCAACTCAAAACCTCCCTAATGCCTATTGCCTTTGCCACTTTAAGGGAGAAAACGCTCAGAATCTCCAACCACCTACAGTTATCCAAAGCCATCCAATTAATGCCATGGTGTTGAGATTGATTATTACCCCACCAAAACTGTTTACCATCTTCTCTAGTTTAGAGCACAAAGAGACAGGAAGCAAGAAAACGCCCATAACATAGTTGGGCAACGCTTGAGAAATTGTTTTAAACAAAATCTCCTTACTTGCCTGTGATAGGAACTTCCTTTTCCAAGATTGAAGCTTCTGCCACACCTTGTCTTTAATGAAACGAAAGATATTCAACTTGCTTCGGCCGATAAGCGGTGGTAGGCCTAATATGTACTTAGATCACAAACAGTAGGCACCTCCAAAATAGAAGCAACATTATCCTGCTGACTATTAAGTGTGTTAGCACTAAAATATATTTTGACTTTTTTAAAATTAATAGACTGACCATATGCCTTATCGTTAGCAGCAAGTATATCCTTCGCAACAAGTGCTTTAGTTTCAATATCCTTAAAAAAAAGCAGACTACCGTCTGTAAAAAAAAAGGATGAGAAACATTCGGTGCTCCAACCATGAATCAATTCGGAAGATTCAGCCTGCTGAATTAATGCCGACAACCCTTCTGCATAGAGAATGAAAAAAAGATATGGTGACAACGGACATCCTTGGCACAACCTCTTCTAGGAATGATAAGAACCTCTAAATTTTTTCCCTTATAGGCTTGAAGATAAGGCATAGAAGACCTAGAGATAAGGGATCTAAGGGCTACCTAGCCATAGGTAAAGTAGAAAAGTCTAGCAACTCCTTGAGTAGAACCTACCTAAAGCTTTTAAATATTATGTTTCTTTTAGTTATTGCTATGCTATGCACGCTCATGCATCATGAAAGTATGTTCTCATTAGATATATTACATTTTAGGGATAAATTGCATATATGTTTTATTATCACAAGATGATGCATTTGCACTATTACTTGTGATGTGTTAGTAGCCTGTGGATGACCAATTGGTTCCTTATGAGAAATGATATGATAAAGAAAAGGAATGACATGCATGCATAATGAGCTAACTATGTTACGGATAATCAGGTAAGGCAATTCTGTGTCTCCAGCCCTATATATTTGTTTGATATTATAAGATAAGAGGAAGTCTTGAAGAGCTCCTATAATGGGTTGGGCACATTGGATGTATATTTATGGAAATAACATGATTGAGGAACCAATGGTGATATGAACTACCCTTATGTGAATTATCTGTGCTATGAACCCCATATGGTTGCTGCATTGCATAGACTTGTATGTAATTGTTTTATTATATGTTTTCCTTCCTTTAAGTAGGCTATTACTCACTAAGCCCCAAGCTCGCTCTTCTTCTGCCTTCCCCTTTTAGAGACAAAAGTTGAAAATAAAGTAAGCATATTTAGGCTATGAGTTCCAGAGGCTATTGTCTCATTTTGTTTTAAAAGGTATATGTAAAGTTTATGGAACTCCTCTTATGAAATGTAATTGTATAAAGGTTTATTGTACTTGTAATCAAATGTTTCATAAAATAAATAAAATTATTTAATGATTAAAGTGTTTTTTGACTTAAATGTGCCTCCACCACTATTTATGAAAGTAATGTCCAGGCTTGTTATGGGTTTTGATGGCTTCTTGCTTATTTGTTCCCTTAGTGCCAGTAACAGTCTTGGACTTGGGTTTTTACATGTCTCAACCGCCTTGCTAACATTTTGGCAACAGTTTTGTAGAGGACATTGCAAAATGAAATTCCACAAAGGTCCCTTATAGTTTCCAGCTGTTTCTTCTTTGGAATGAGGACGATGATTGTATCATTCAGACCCTCTAGGAAATACTAATTAGCAATAAATCATAGATAAGCTGAACTCACATCCTTACCAATAACATCCTAGAAATGCTGATAGCAGCTCAGATTCATACCTTTGGGACTAAGGGATTTGTTAGGGATCATATTGAAAATTATCTTTTTCATATCGCGAAAGGAACCATCAAAAGAGTGTTCTGAGCTTTTAAGACCTCATTAGTCACAAAATGCAGAACACCATCCAAAACATGGTACTAAGATGAAAATAACAGAGTAAAATAGTCAATCATGTGATTACCTAAATCATTTGGCCATTCATGCTAGAGTCTTGCACCATTTGCAATTGAGTTAAGCAATTCTTGCATTTCCTTTTTGATGCCATTCGATAAAAATAACAAGTGTTAGCATCCCATTCATTAAGCTAGAACTATTTGCTCCATTGCTTCTAGTAAACTTTCCTTTTGTGGAGAAACTCATGCAAATGGTTTTTAGTGTCGAGGAACTCTATAACATCATATGGGTTTTGAGAATGGTGCACATCACAAATTTTCCTCCACTGCTCCACTAAATTTTAATGCTTGATCTTGCGTTTCTCACTCTACTGAAGTAAAGTAAACTCATAAGATTGAGTTCTTGTCAAAATATCCTTTGACCTAGCCATGTCCCAATCACTTTGAACAACCTCCTTACACTCTGGCTCCCATATCCAACAATTTTCGAATTTAAACTAGCGAGAGGATAGTGAAAAATTGACTACCTTAAGCTTAAGCAAAATTGGCAGATGATAAGAACAAGAGAGTTCCAAGGAGCTCAATTTAGCATATTGGAAATGATCTCACCAGCTCTAATTAACTAAAGCTCTGTTAAGCTTTTCCTTCACCCAATATAGAGTAACCCCCTCTCCTAAGTATATTTGTACCTTTCCATGGGTAAATCATTAAACTGACATAAAAAATGGTAGATTGAACCAATTTAAAAGCCAATTCGATTAAGGAGTACAACCTTTCTTCTCATAAGAGGCAAAAATGTCATTGAAGTCTATTGAGCAACAACAAGGCAGTGTCAATGAGGAGCAGAGAGATCAAAAGAGTTGCCACAAATCCTTACACCTAACTCTTGTTATAAAAACCAATCATTCTCTAAGAACCCAACCTATCAATTGTGACACACACATCAATGTGGTTCCTATAATAACTCAAGAGCCTAACCATGTCTTTCTTACAACAGAAAAGAGCCAAACCACTACTGTGTGCCTTAAATTCTCAATTACAAACAAGCCTTCAGAAACTAACTTATTCTTTAATGATTCCATTCTGTTATAATCATAGAGAGTTTCCATTAGAAAAATAAAAGTGGGCCACTTATCTGTTACAAGCTCTTGCAAGACCTAAACTGATCATAGGTTATGAAGCACATGACAATTACAATTGACGCATGTTATGGCTCTCAGCAAGCCTCTGTAGCAGAGCTCATTGCTAATTTTTTTTTTTTGAGATACCTATAACTTAACCCACACTCACAACAACACCTTAACCCATTCCCTTTAAGCCCACTACTTCCTACCTTCTTTGTTTAGGATCAGCTATAATAACTCCCTTTACCAGAGACAATGGGTAATGGCCCAGCACCTATTTGGGTCCAACTTAACTCTTACCATGATCATTGGTAATAACTAAATTAGATGGATCATGTCACTCACTACTAGTCCCATGCTAACCTCATCCTCTGTTTTTGGCCTATGATCTTTAAAAGTTCCATAGTAGATCTAATGGCTCCTTGACACTCTCCTTAGCTACTGAAACCTCATTTTGAAGCCATATGTCATCCATGCTGATTTGAGCCCAACATCTAGCAGTCCTTTGCCAAACACCATAAGGGCACCCTTATTGAGCATCAGTTTAATCAAATAGATGTGCATAAAATTATTCTGAATGGCTGAGCTTGCCACATAAAAGCAAAAGAATGGAAGATGTGTATAGTGAAGGAGACCAAAAAACAATCACTACCAAATTTCTTAAGCCTCTTATGGCATCTTAAAGGTAATAAAAAATCGAGTCGCACCTAAATCCGCTTGTAACTATGCCATATACTAGTGAAGTTATTGGAATTTGCCTTAACAAACTCCCTAACAAAGTTGCTAATAATGGATGTAACATGTTCGGACATGAAACCCAGTGAAGGATCATGAACTTGCACCAACATAAGGTTATGGAACAATTGAATAGTAGTAGGTTGTTCATTCTCTCCCTCTAACTTTTCCTTTTCCACTAACATTACAAATATATCTTTCCCTTTAGTTTTTTGCACCACTAATTTCTATATCAACTTTTTTTGCTTTATGAGCTTCAACATTCTCATTATAAAGCATGCGCAAAGTCTCTTGAATAGTAATGATCTGATCAATAGCATCAGATGCAAAATAAATCTCTGGAAAATACCACTAAACCAATTTCATCTTGTTCCTTGGGTCCAATATAGCTGCTATAGAGATCAACAAATTATAATCACTCCAATACTTATCAAATTTCTTTTTCATCTTGCTAGCCATGGCTTGCATTTAGCCCTAATTCTCATGTGCTTCATTTAATAATTTTTTTATATTATAGAGTTCAGCCAGGAATAGTTTAAAGTTGGATATTCAGTAACTGAAATTACTTTAGTAACTTCATTGAATTCTTCAAGAAAAGAGCAAACTTCCTTCACTTTTTCCTAATCTTCCTCATTAGGCAAGAAAGTGTAAGTTGGGTCTCTTTGCTGATATCGAGGGAAGACATCCTTAAACTCCAATGCAATAGATAGCATGAAATATATTGCATTCCACCTTGTGCCAAAATCCAAAATAAGCTTCTTTGAAGGAAATTTCAATTGCTTTCCAATTTCACTAAAATTCAAATGACGAGACTCTGCTTTTGCAAGATGCTTTACACTTTTATGCACTTTGAAAATTATATCTTCAATCTTAGACAACCCATCTTGCACCAATAAATTTAAGATATCTGCACAACATCTCACATGAAACAACTTAGCATTAAGTGCAAGACTATTCTTGTAAGCAAGATTATCCTTCAACATTTTAATAGCAGCATCATTATAGACAATATTATTAACAGAAACAGTTCATACCTTATCTTCAATTCCCCATTTAACTAAGCATTTTTGCAGCACATCACATATAACAACTCCTATATAAGGTGGTGGAACATCATAGAAGTTCAAAGTATGCTTTTGTAAATTCCTGTTGGAGTCGACAAAGTGTGTAGTAACAACTATGTATGAAACTTGCTAACCTGACTTCCATAAATCTATGGTCACACTAACTTTGTGAACATGCTCTAGCAAATCCTTCACTTTCTTTTTCTCAATGTCATAAGCAGAGAAACAATCCTTTCTTACAATTTCATGACTAATCTTTTTATAATAAGGAGTTACAGTTCTCATCAACAAATTGAAAACCTCATACTCTGTAAAAAGAAATGGCAACTCATGAATAAGGATCATATGGGCAAGGACTTCTCTTATCTTGGCATGGTCATATTTAAAATTCTGCATAGAAGTCACACTTTTTGTCTCAGCTAGTGTTGTAGTGATACTAATTTGTTGTTGACCTTTCAAATTCACTTTCCTTTTTGGGCAAATCTTTAAATGTCTAAGAAAGTGTATTGTAGCACTAGTCTTGTTAACTCCAAGTTGGTGTTTTCAGTGAATGCACTCTATTTTCACTGTTCCATTAGGAAGAGTAACTTCTTTAAACTCAACCCATACCTTATATGTTTGCTTCTGTTTCTTTGAAGCAAATGGATTTTCCTCCTTCTCATTTGCCTCAATGACATCATTTTCTTTGTTATGATTTGCCTCATCAATATTTGTGATAGCATCATCCATGACTGGGCTTGTAGATGAATCTTAAGTAGAAAGAAAAGCAATAGAACAAGCTTGATCAATAGGAGAAGTTAAGTCAATCGCGTTTGAGTTTGAGTTGTTTGATATTCTATTAAAAAAATTTCGCACGTTATTTATGTAAAAATGAAATGAAATGATATATAGAATAGAAATGTTCACCATTTAAGATATATAGACCATCAATTTAAATCCATGTTAATTTAATTTACTGAAAGGAAAAGATATATATAATAGGAAAAGATATGTATGTTAATTTAATTTATTACAAGGAAAAGATATATATGTTAATTTATTGACAATGTTATATATAATATGAAAAAAAGGAATTTATTGCTAATTAAAATAACATTCAATAATAAAATTGATAAATTAAATCAAAATTGATTAATTAAATTACTAGGATCTCAATTGAATCCATCCTAAATTAGTTGCTAATTTAAAATAGACCATCAATTAAAATTCATGTTAATTTAATTTATTGAAAGAAAAAGAAATTATTGGTAATCAAAATAAAACTCAATAATTAAATTGATAAGTTAAATTATTAGTAATCAAAATAAAATTCAAATTAATTTAATTATTTATTATTATTAAAAAAAAACTAGAAGACAAAGTAAGTCATGCCAACATGCAAGATAACAGTTTTGTTGTCCTTAAGGCTAGAGTCCAACATAGGTGAAATGGACAATCTATTAGTGAATAACTTGGGAAATTTTTATGGTATATGCATCTATCTCCATTAAAGGATCAAACCATCTAAAATATTTCCAAAGAACTTGGCAGACCATCTCAAGGCCATTTTGATCTAAGATATAGATATTATATTGCAAACAAACAAAATTTATTGATAAATGTAAGAGGGCTCATGATTTAGCTTATGAATTTAGCCCACAAAGTAAAGCATCTTAATTTTAATACTCTTATCTTAATAAGTTAGAAGGGTAGTAATAAAGACTTTGCGGATTAGGTGTCAAGTTGTGAAATTTAAGTATCATTTTAGAAGCTTATGATACAATTTTGGGATTCCTTGTGTGACACCCCTTACCCGTCTACAATATATCCAAGTAAGATATGTCACACGGTGTACCGAAACACTCTATTTTATCATAATCATTTCTATTCTTCCTTAATTTATTTTTATCATAGTTTTGAATATAACTTGTGAAATATAATTCATTTAAGTTATTTATTGAAATTATAATTTGTTTGAGGTTCCGAAAATTTTATAGAAAATCCGTGATCTGGCTAAAAATGGAGAAAACAGTTCTTCGGAACCTGTGAAAAACACTTCCAATAATCATATCCAATCATTCTCAACTCCAATAATCATCAAAAACTCAATCTTTTTCAACAACATTTCTCAATCATTCATTTCTCATGGTACTCATATCTATAAGAAATAAATAAATACTCAAATTTTTCCATTCATAATCACAATTTTCATTATTTACATGAACATCAAAATACATTACATAAGTTTCATTTACACAAAAGAAAATAAAAGTTAGTTACAAAATACCAAAATGAAACCTAGTGTCCTACCAATGCACTGAAGATGGTGAGGTGACACGGATACTATGCAGAGCTGCAGGAGGTCTCACCCAGTCTGTGGTCTACTGGGCTCTTGGTCAGGATCTCCAGAATCTACGCGTGGCAAAAGCAACGCTCTAAGCAATAATGCTTAGTGGTGCCAATAATATAATAAAAAGAAATAGCAGAAAATAAATATGTAGTGAATGTATTAATGTCTCATTGTAAATAAATTTTCATTGAGTATTTGTAATCGTACTTATTTTGTACTGGTTATATTCGTTATTTCATTACATTTATCCACTTTCATTTTTTTGTTGCCCAAGTAACCTATACTGGACGACTGGACTGGATAAACGGGTAAACTGGCACTGGGTATCAAGTATCTCGGGCCGTCACACCATCAGTCACATATGTATCTCCCGGTGTGCAACAGAACAGCTAATAAGCTGTAATAACATCAGGCACAAGGCCAAGTCTCAACACAATGTCAGAATGGCTAAAAGCCATGAAATCACAGAATGGCATAATGCCATGTGCAGTACTGCTAACTGAACCCTATTGGCATGCCAAACTATCTAAACCAATCTTGTTAGGTATACTAGGGCATTTGATACTTTTGAATTTTGTAATTTTTGAATTTCAAACTTTGGTGTTACTATTCACTTCATTAGTCAACAAAAATGTTGACTTTTGCATAGAAAATAGGTACATTGGTTTTAACACTGCCAACATACCACATCGTGCATTCAAAACTTATTGGCATTAATCACCAATACCATTTCTAAGCTTAAAACTAATGGAGCAGAATTTTCAATTTTTATACCCTAATTTTTCTGTTCCATTAATTAATGTTGCAATGGGAATTTGAGAAAATAATAAACATGAAAGTTGTTCCTTATTTTGTCTAGTTGAATTTATTTTTTTGAATCACTCCATTTGGAGTTTTGTAGCTCAAGTTATGGTCCAAAAACAACAACTGGCCGGATTGAAAAATTTCAGAACTGACCATATCTATAGTGCAGTGAACAGTGACTGCAACTGCCTTGTTGGATAGGTTCTGGTCATAATTTGAGGTAGGTTTCTTCATGAAAGTTGTTGGTCTATATCTTAACTTGTTTCTGTAAAAATTTCAGGTCAATTAGGCCATTATACAATGAGTTATGGCTAAATGAACAATCACTGTTCATTTGGTCATTCTGCAGAATCTGGTGGCAGGACATCCGGATTGGGGCAAGTTTTTGGTCCACTTGCTTTGGTCCTTTGGGCATGGTTTCTTCACCAAAATTGTGCCATTATGTGTCTAGTTTCATGTCCAATTGGCCAAACACCAATTGAACCTACACAGCCCAAGTTATGGCTATCCAAACAGGCTGGACTCACAGCCACCCTGCTAGTTTCACTAGGCAGCATACCAAATCAGTTTGTAATGCTATAATTCACTCTAAGTTATGGTCAACTTACCTCAAATGGTCACTAATTGACCATTAAAATGTTCATTCACCATTACAGAAGCAAAGTCCAAGTTTCTCTCCAAAACCCTAATTCCCCATATCAATTCACACCACACACCTTAGTTAAACACACTAATTCATTATATATATATATATATATATATATATATATATATATACACACACACACATTAAACACCATCTCTAGTCCACTTTAAGCCCATCAAAACCATCAAAATCATCACCCCCAATAGGCTGTCGAAATTCACCATTTACCCTAGCATGTTTAATTTTCTTCAATTCCACAATTTCCTAGCCTAACTTAATGTTTTAACATGAATATCCAAAGGAAGAAGGAGAAAGATGGCACTAACCTTGTTGGAGCTAACTCCCAAACTTGTAAAAAATTTCTTTTCCTTCTTCTTTTTGCTGGTTAGAGAGAGTTTAAGACGCAAGGAAGAGTTTTTGTGAAGTGATTAAGTGAGTTTATGGTGAAACTTAGTGGGGTGTGAAGCTTGATGAAGTTTTCTATGGTGGAATGGGTATGGAATTTGAGAGCTACGGGTGGGTTTTGTGAAGGTGATGGCTGCTGGATTTTTTTGAGCTTTTGCTGTATTCTTATCCATATTTTATTAGTTAATTTAAGTGTTGATTAAATGTGATTGGTGGGTAAGTGTTTAATGACATCATATGATGTCATAATTGGTATTTTCTTCCATTTTTTTTTCTTCTATTCTCTACTCATTTTCAATTTAATTTTTAGCAATATTTATTCATATTTTATGTTATAATAATTATTTACTTAACTGGACAAGTCGGCCAAAAATAATCTCTGAAGACGAAATGACCAAAATGCCCTCCGTTTGGCTTAACGGGTCAAAATTGTCTGTACCGATTGAAAAAATTTTCTAAATATTTTCTTGGCATTCTAATGCCATAGAAACCTCAATGACCCTTCTCTGGAGTCCCAATAATTATTTTATAATTTTTCTCCCGGGTCTAGGGCTCCTAGTTGCGAGAACCGCAACTTCTCACTTGGTTACCCATCGCTAGGGCACCGGCTCATTTAACTTGGTTGTATTTTATTTCTAAAATTTTTCCTAAATTTTTCTTATTAATATTTGAGTTAATTATGGTTCCTCACTTTAGTTTAAATATTTTTCCGAACATTCTATGTAACACCCCTATTGGTATAGCCTAGTATATTTCACTGTTTCGGTGACCAGTGTCGGTCCAGACAATTAATGGGATTAGGGCCACACTTAAGACAATTTGAGAAACCATAAACACAAATAATTAGTAATGTTTAATTAGTTAACTATAAATAAGAAAAACAGAACATAAGAGGTTAAACGAGCCGAGAGTCACAGCGATGAGTGACCTCCTCGGGAACGACTGCGAAGTCATTTTAAACTCAAATTTTGAACCGTAAAAAGTGACGCTGCAGTCCTTAGGACCCTTATGGACACAGTGGAAAAGAGAAAATCACGAAAAAGAACTGTTAAGTCAGTCAAATAATTAGGTCAGGGAGCCGAAAGAAAGATGGAATTATTTGCAAACCGGGATGAACCAGCGAGGGGCGATTTGGTCAATTGACCCCGAGAGCTGACTCCTGACCTAACTGTCAAATAAAATCGGAGAAAAGAAAATTTCAGAATCGGGAATTAAATTAAAGAACTAATAGATAAATGAAAAAGAAAAGAAAAGAAAAGAAAAAGCTAATTACATTACTTTATGACATCAAAATGATATCACAATTGATTTTTAATTTTCCTACCATAATTGACCAAGTCAATTAAGTGAAAATACATATGAAACTAATAAATTAAAAGAAAAAAAAAAGTCATTTTGGCCTTCTTCCCTTCCATTGCCGTCTCCCTCTCTACCAAGTTCTCTCTCTCAAATTTTCCTCTATGAAAGCTTATTTTTAAGCTTTCTAAACACTAATTCCACCATAAAATCCTTTAATTTTCTTGAAGAAAAATTATAAGCAAGTCTTGAAAGGAAGATTAGAAGGAGAAGAATTGAGAGAAAGTGAAAGATTTGAAGATTGAAAATTCAAAGAAAGGTTAGTAAGCTAAACTTGAAATTTTAGTTGAATTAATTGTGTTTATAGTTCAATTAACTTAGAATTATGCTTAAAATGAAAATAAATTAATTGTTGGAGGATTAAAGCAAAACTCATCTAGCTAGGGTTTTGATGTGTGTGCATGAATTTGATGGACTTTAAGGTGTATATGAGCTTGATATAGTTAAAGAAGCATGTATATAGGCATTGAAATTGTTAATGGTAACAAAGTAGTGAGATTAGGGTTTTGGACTTAGGGTTTTGAGGCAAAATTTAGAGAAATGTATAAATGGCATGTTGGACCTATTTTGAAGTGAAATAATGGTCAATTATGACCAAATAAGTTGTGTGGGAATGGTAGAAAATTAAGCCAAATTCGTAGGTCAATGGTCATGCTGCTGGCAGCATGACCAAACCTACTTTGAAGGACCAAAACTCAAATTTTACAAGCTTAATGGATATGCCACCAATTGGAGATGAAAATAGACATAAAAGAGCACAATTTTCATTAAGGAACCATGGCCAAAAACTGACCAAAACTTGGTGAAACAATTGACCAAAGTGAATTGATAGCAGGCTGCCCCTGCACCAAACTGACCAAATGAACAGTAACTGTTCATTTGGTCATAACTCGAGCTAGGTAGATCAAATTGATCTGAAATTTTAACCGTAATTAGATAAGATATAGATCTAAAACTTTTATGAAGGACACCAATCCAAATTATGTCATTAACCTAATCAAATCATTGAGCAAAGTGACATTTACTGTACTGAGATTTCCAAAATTTCCATTTGAGCAGCAATGTTTGGATGGCTATAACTCCCTCTAGAAAACTCGGATTTAGGCGATTCTTGAACCGATGGAAACCTAAGACATAGTAGAACATTTCATATGAAGAAAGTTAGACCAAATTATGAACTTAACTTAATCAAATTACTGACCAAAGTTGGACCAAAATCTGCCAGAACCCAAAAATGCAGTATGAGCGATTGCGTGAACGATAAACTTATTTTGGCCATAACTTGAGTTACAAAACTCCGATTGAGGTGATCCAAAAATGAGAATATACTTAAGACAATAAGGAACATTTTCTATGAAGGAAGTTTTGTCAAATTCCAGCAGTAGACCGACCAATGAAACAGTGCAACTTCGGAGAACCAAAACCGAAAATTGGCAATTTTGCCAAAATGACCTAAGCTTTAAACAAATGACCAAAACCAACAAGTTTGGTGACCAAAATGTGGTATGTGGGTGAAGTTGGAGTTCCCATACCTATTAAGTCTTAGAAAGTCAACTATTTGACTTGAATAGTGCAGTGAATAGTAACCCGAAACATAAAATTTCGAGAACGTCGAATTTAACACGTTAGAGCTAGGTAAATGTGAAGTTAAGTTTATTTTGGATTTATTTTAAGTTTTAGTACTGAAACATTGGAAAATTTTATGTTTCAGTGGAAAAGAATATCGGGACAGAACCCGAGGAGTCGAGTCAAGGCCAACAGGCGACTCGTTTGAGGTTTGTGCACAACATATACTTTTATAATCATCTTTTGCATATCGTTTTGATTAATATGAAATATCGAATTATGGCATTCTTATGATGTTTGATCTAAATTGTTGAAAGTTATTATGTATATTTGAAAAGACAATGTTTAGCAAATTGTTAAGATAAGTTTTGAAACCACAGTGTCGTGACCACATATTTGAACACCTCACTAGCACGACTAGTGGGGGTAATTAGTTTTGAATTTTGATTCCTTCTCTGGAGAAGTGTTGAGGTGTGCCAGTAGAAGAGGATGTGAATGGATATCCATATATTTGAGCTAGCTAGCCTTGTGATATGATTTCTCTTTAGCCTCTGGCTATTGAGATTCTATTTGTTTCGAATGGCATGATCTAACTGTGGGTTTTATGAAATGTGTTTTGATACTTTGAAATGAACTTGGTTTGCATTAAAATCTCATAATTCATGTTTTGTGTTTAATGCTCATGTTTAGTCAAATTTTTGAATAAACGTGATTTTATTTTTGCATAAAGATTATTTTAGTATGTTGTGTACCACTGAGTCCTAGTACTCAGCGATAGCTTTATTCTTTGTCAGAATCTGAGAGACTAGAGGAGCAGCAGACTGAGCTGCTGAGGTGTGAGAAGCTACCAGCCTAAAGTTTTCGGGTATAATTTATACCCTAACTGTAAATACTTCTTTTGATGTATATATTGCACATAAATGTATGGACATGTAAAAATGGGTCTTGAGCAGCTTGTACACAAATTTGTATGAAGTTTGTAATAAAGTTTAGTTTGTATTTCTTTTGATATAAATTTGTAAGATTGTGTATAAATTATTTTGTTTTTAATGAAATATGTATGATATTGATTGACAGTATTTTGAGAACTATTGAACTTGTGAATTTTGAGAAATTGATTGAGTTTGATTGTGAAACCGAAGTAGTGGTTGAGAAAAACTTTTAGAAGTGCTTTTTACAGGTATTTGAAGAATGGTTTTCTCAAAATACAGAGGAAACTCTGTCAAAATTTCCATAGAATTTGCGGAAAACTAAAATGGACCAAAAATATTAACTAGTTTTAATTTTAACTAAATGTTTTAAATGCCTATTAGAAAATGCTCACCACTTATCAAAAATAAGAAAATTGTTTTAAAATCCCTTGTAGGGTACTTAATGAGTTATCGGTAGGTGAAGTTCGGTAGTTCATTAGGTATTCTACGGGATCATGTTATGCCTTACAGAGGGGTAAGGTGTATTCCGAGATCTGAGACTAAAACTGCTGTATTCCGAGATCTGAGACCTAAGTTGTTGTGTTCGATCACCTTGCTCTTATGCGAGGAAGCTAAAATGGCGAAAGTTTATCTATCAACTGTGGGTGCAGTGACTATTGCTTACATGAGAGAAGAATAGAATTCTAGGGTTAGTGGGTTATCAAAATGAGAGATCGTGAGTTCTTGGCTGCTATGCTTTTTATTATTTTAGTTTACTTTATTCTTAAAATTCAAAATTATGTCGTTTTGAATCAAAACTACATAGTTCATAATAATACTACCGATTTTATGTAATTATGATTAAATTTATTATTTTGTTTTCTGATAAAATATATTACTTTTTATATTATTGACTAATTTATACTCTTAATAAAGTGTCATTTATGAATTTTTATATAAATGTATTATAATTTGAGTTTTTTCTATTTTTTCTATTTAATTTATTTAAATAAGTTTAAAAGAATTAAATATATTAGATTATTTAATTAATCAAATTATATTTGGTGTTTTATATCTTTTACTAATGCTTTATTAAAAAAAATAAACAATTCAATTTGTATGAAATAAGTGTACAATATTAAGTAGTATAGTAATTATAGATTAGTTAGTGTCAACAAAAAGAAATAGGGGGAGACTATAGAGAGAGAGAGAGAGAGAGAGAGAGAGAGAGAGAGAGAGAGAGAGAGTTTATAGAGATAGACACTGGAAGAAGGATAGTATACAAAGTAATAATAAATTAAAAATATATGGGTACATTAATTAGTATTAATAGAAATAGGGGGAGACTACAAAGAGAGAGAGAGAGAGAGAGAGAGAGAGAGAGAGAGAGAGAGAGAGAGAGAGAGAGTTAGATAGAGACTAGGAGAGGGATAGTATATAGAGTAATAATAAATTAATAATATATGAGTAGATTAGTTAGTATTAATAGGAATAGGGGGAGACTAGAGAGAGAGAGAGAGAGAGAGAGAGAGAGAGAGAGAGAGAGAGTATAGAGTAAAATAAATTAATAATATATGAGTAGATTAGTTAGTGTTAATAGGAAAAAAATTAGAAAGAGGAGGGAGACTACATATACACAGAGAGAGAAAAAGTAGTAATATTGATTAGATAGATTTGTGATAAATTTGAAGTTTAATCTTTTAAAAGTTCAACATTTAGAGAGAAAAAGGAAAAGAGGAGGAAAGATACATGAATTCATATTTTAATTCATACAGCCACCACAAAAAACTATGTAGTTAAGTTTTCATTTATTTAGTAATTTAATATAAATAAACTAATTTAAAATAATTTTTATGCATAAAAGTTACAATAACCTTCTAGGAGCGGATAAAAATTATTATATTTTATAAATGTAGTTTTTTATTTTAATTATATCATAAGTTTATATAATATATTTAATAATATATTATTTTATATTCAAAGCATATAAATGAACTCATTCACGAACTTATAAATGAGCCTATTCATGAACTTATTCACGAGTTTATAAACGAGCTTTATCATGAATTTATTCACGTACTTGTTCACGAGCTTAATCAATGAATTAGTTTGTGATCTTGTTTAACGAGCTAGATCACGAGCCTGTTTAACAGGCTAGATCATAAGCCTGTTCAACAAGCCAGCTTGTGAGTCTATTAACAAGCCGAACTCGAGCTCGAGATTGAGCCAAATACTACTAAATTCGAGCTCGGCTCATTTAATAAATGAGCCAAATCAAATTGAGCTTTTTTCAAGCCGAATCTCAAGCAGCTCACTAGCGGTTTGGTTTATTTACACCCTAATTGGTGTTTCCTTGAATTTAATAGGAAATGGGTGAACCTTATTATGCTTTGTATTTCTTTGGTTGGATACTCTGTGGCTTTCAATGATTCTAAGGTTAGGCCTATAAAACCTCATAGGGGGTTGCAACATGGGGACCCTTTGCCACCTTATCTATTCATCATTTGTGTTGAGGGCCTCTCCGCTCTGCTTTGTAGAGCTAAAATTTCTAGTGAGATCCATGGTTGCAGGATAAGTAGGTGTGGTCCCGTTATATCTCATTTGCTTTTTAAAGATGATAGTTTTTTCTTCTTTAAGGCTGAGGATTTGGAGTGTGAGAAGATTAGGTGGATTTTAAACTATTATAAGCAAGCTTCAGGACAAGCTATTAATTTTCAAAAATCGGGAGTTTTTTTTTATAGTTCTAACATTCCTGCTAATAGGAAGTTGTGGTTATTAGGCTTGCTAGGTGTCCATTCTTCGTTAGATCATGGGCGTTACTTAGGGTTGCCTTCTTTAATTAAGAGAAATAAGAAACAAATTTTTTCTTTTCTCAAAGAAAAGATATGGCAAAAATTATAGAGTTGGAAAAGTAAAGTTCTTTCTAGGGCAAGGAAAGAAGTTTTACTCAAATTAGGTGTTCAAGCTATTCTGTTTTACAGTATGAGTGTTTTTCATCTCCCTGTTTCTTTTCGTGAAAAGCTTCAACATATGATGAATTCCTTTTGGTGGGTATGAAACAAATTGGACAACGTGGTATTACTTGGTTAGACTGGGACAAATTGGGGCTTTTGACAAAAAAGGTGTAATAAAAAATATAAAATACAAAAAAATGGTGAGTTTGAAACTAATTATCAAAAAGGGGTGAATTATGCTGAGTTGGACGAGGTGAGTGCGGGACGCTAACTATAATAGCGTTTTTAAGGTCCGGACGCTATTCAAAATAGCGTCCGCGTGAAAAAGTTGAAAGGAGAGCTGGACGCTATTCAAAATAGCGTCCAACTTTCCTTACAATAATAAAAAATTAATTAAAAATGGTTTAAAGGTTGGACGCTAATTATAGTAGCGTCCAACCTTTTTTTTAAAATTTTTAATAATTTTATTTTATATTTTAAATAAAATATAAATATTATTTTAATAAATAAAATTATAATATGTAATATTATATATTATAATATTTTTATTATAAATATTATTTTTAATTTAAAATTAAATTAAAATTTAATAAAATAAAAAATAAAAAATAAAAAATAAATAATTAAAAAAATTTAAGAAAAGTTGGACGCTACTGCGTCCACCTTTTCTTTAAATTTTTAATTATTTTACTTTATATTTTAAATAAATTAAAAATATTATTTTAATAAATAAAATTATAATAATTAATATTATATATTATATAATATTTTTAATTATTTTATTTTATATTTTAAATAAATTAAAAAAGATAAAAAATATTAAAAAATTATAATAAAAATATAAAATAAAATAATTTTAAAAAAAAATTAGACTATAAGTTGCGTCTAATTTTTTTTAAACCTTTTTAATTATTTATTTTTTTAATTTTAATTTTTTATTTTATTAAATTTTAATTTAATTTTAAATTAAAAAGATAATATTTATAATAAAAATATTATAATATATAATATTAAATATTATAATTTTATTTATTAAAATAATATTTTTAATTTATTTAAAATATAAAATAAAATAATTAAAAATATTATAATATATAATATTAATTATTATAATTTTATTTATTAAAATAATATTTTTAATTTATTTAAAATATAAAATAAAATAATTAAAAATTTAAAGAAAAGATGGACGCTACTTCGTTCAACTTTTCTTAAATTTTTTTAATTATTTATTTTTTAATTTTAATTTTTTATTTTATTAAATTTTAATTTAATTTTAAATTAAAAAATAATATTTATAATAAAAATTATATAATATATAATATTACATATTATAATTTTATTTATTAAAATAATATTTATATTTTATTTAAAATATAAAATAAAATTATTAAAAATAAAAAAAGGTTGGACGAAGTAGCGTCCAACCTTTAAATTTTTTTTAATTAATTTTTTATTATTGCAAGAAAAGCTTGAGGCTATTTTAAATAGCGTCCAGCTCTCCTTTTAACTTTTTCACGAGGACGCTATTTTGAATAGCGTCCGGACCTTAAAAACGCTATTATAGTTAGCGTCCAGCACTCACCTTGTCCAGCTCAATATAATTCACCCATTTTTGGTAATTAGTTTCAAACTCACTCCTTTTTTGTATTTTGTATTTTTTATTACACTTTTTTTGTCAAAAGCCCGACAAATTCTGTTAAGAAAAATGAGGGTGGTATGGGCTTTCGCAGCCTCCATAACTTTAATCTAGTGTTGCTTGGAAGCAAGATTGGAGACTAATATCCCAATCAGACACTCTTCTAGGTCGTATCCTCAAAGCTGAATATTTTCCTAGAGTGGATTTTATTAATGCTCAGGATGGTCATAATCCAAGCTATGTTTTAGAAGTCTTTTGCAGTTCAGGAATTTACTTCAACAAGGAGTTAGATGGCGAGTTGGAGATGGAAGCTCTATTAATGTTTGGACTAATACTTGGGTTCCTTTGGGGAATGATTTCTATGTTAATATTGAGGCTACATTAGGAGAAGAGGATATAAACGTCAATTGTCTTTTTCACAATAACGAAAGGAGATGATCAGTGGCAATGTTGCATTGGCTTTTTCCTCTTAATGTTATGAATAATATTCTCCATATTCAGTGTTATGAATGATATTCTCCGTAATATTCTCCAGATTCCTCTCAGTTTTTATGGGGATGTAGATAGAAGATTGTGGCATTTTAATAAGAGAGGCTTGTACACGGTTAAATCTACATATCATGTGGCTATGGATTTGAGTAGCGAGAACAGTCAGGCTTCGGTGTAAGGGGATTGGAAAAGGGTCTGGAATCTTCAAGTCCCACCAAAAGTTACAAACTTCATCTCGAGAGCCAACCATAATATTATTCCAACAAAAACTAGGCTTCTTTCGAAAGGTATTGAACTTGACCTATCTTACTCCATTTATAGTGCTGTTGAGGATCTCATGCATGTTTTTTTTTATACTGTCCCAAAGCGGTGGGCATTTGGCAAGCTTTGGATGTGGTGGTGGATATAAGTTTCGGAACTTTTGATTCTTATTCTTATCAACTTATTAAAGATGTTGACAAAGAGGTGTTGCTTTACTTAATGTGATTCTAAGGACTTCGTGGACATCCAAGAATCTTCTTTTGCGGCAGTTATTTCTCATTCACCCCATGACGTTATTTCCTTAGCCCAGCGTTCGTTGCATGAATGGGAGTTTGCAAACTCTCGATCCTCTAGCATTGTTCCATCTATGTTTCGGCAAGAGGAGTTGGGGCAGTGGAAGTTGCTGGAAGCAGGGAGATTAAAGTATAATATGGATGCTGCTTGCTTTAACTTGGAAAAATTGTCAGGGTTTTGTTCTATTCTTCGTAATGATGAAGGTGGCTTTGTGTGTGCCTCCTTTGATTTTGCTCATGGTCATCATATTCCAAGAGTAGCTAAGATATTGGGTTTCCGTGAGACTCTTATTTGGATGTGAGATAAGTTTCCTTCCAATAATGTAGAGTTCGAGCTGGACTCACTTAAAGTTGTGCAGACTATTCAATCTCAATAAGAGAATTGGTCGGAGTTTGGTGCTGTGGTGAGAGATTGTAAGGCTTTGCTGTCTCAAGGTGAATAACCTTTTTGACTTTTTCATAATATCTCTTTAGAATTGTTATTCTATTAGATATGTAAATTTGATTTATATATAATAAATAATTAAATTTTCTTTGATCTTAAATTTTGATATATTTACAATATGTTAAATTTATTTTATAATAATTAAAAAATATTTACAGTAATGCTTATATATATTATTTTTATATACTAAACCTCTTGCTATGTTAGCCTATTTTTTTAGATAAATTAATAAATTTACTATTTTTTTAATCAATATTAACATTATCTTCTTTTATCACTAGACTGTATAATTAAATAATTTTTATTTTTAAATTATATTTTATTTAATGTATTATAATAAATAAATGATAAATATTAATTATTATTAGTTGGTCTTAAAGTAAATTATATACACATAATTAATAAGCAATACAGTGATTAATTAAAATTTTTTTTCAATTAAAATGATTGTATGATTTTAATAATTATTAATAAATTGTAATTTTTTTTATAAGATGTATCTATAATACTTTTTTTTTATTGAATGTATGCATAATATTTTATATTATTATAAAATATAATTTAATATATTTTTTATATAAATATTTTTTATTAATTATATTAATTATTAATATAATAAATATAAAAAAAATTATATTTACAACATCGCATGAGAGGTTTAGAGCTTGTATAAACTAATTTAGAACTTGGAGCGCAATCAGTAAAAGATTACTGTTTCACATCTATTTATATGTATATGTATAAAATAGGCATATCTTTCTCGTAACGATGCTATTTGACACTTTTTTTTGAAGAGTGCTCTGATTTTTTTTTTTATTTGCTCTATTAATTTTATTATTTCTTTAAAAAATTATTGTCTTGATTCTCAAGATTATATATATAAATATATATATTTTTTCTATTTATTTTTGATTCTCTATGATATTAAGAAGAGTTCATTAAATTTTAGAGGATAATGACTTTTGCTAGAATTATCCTTAAGGATAGTGTCACAACTTTGACTTAATATTTTATTATTATTTTTTAACACAAATTAGACTTAATTACAGCCACCCAATTAATTTGTGATCTAATTAGTAATAAATACCTTATTTAATTCTTTTTATATGTAAACTAATAAAAAGTTATTTTCTTTAATTTTTTTTAAATCATTTAAGTTATATTTAAAATATCATTCCAAAATCACTCTAATTGGTTTTATAAAATTGTTTTCTTTATCTAATGCTCACATTCTTAAAATTAATAATATTGTGACTTATGTAATTAACTAATGTAACACTCTTAATTTTTAAATTTATTATTTTATGGGTAAATATTAATATTCTATTTTATTTAAATTTTGAGAAATTATTTGAATTTTTGAAATCGAGTTCGATTTTTCAAAAATATAAAACTTTGATGATTTTAAAAATTTATTTAAAGACCACGTAGCAAAACTAAAAATATATTTAAACTCTACGAATTTTTTTGAGTTTTCTGAAATTTTTTCGAAATTTTTGGGCCTCGTTTTCGGCCCTAAGACAGAGTAAAAATTCAATTTCGGGTATCTTGAATCGAACAGGCCGAATATAATTGGACCGGATTGGACTGGTCGAATCGGACCGGCCCTTTCTTCTTCTTTTCTTCTTCCTCCCGCGCGTTTCAACGCTCTCTCCCTCTCCCTCGTTTTCTCTCTCACCCCCCCTTTGTCGTCGCCGACCTCCCTCGCCCTTACTCTGCTGTCGGTAGGCCTCCAGGCCGCCCAAAAATCGTGCCAAACTCCTCCCCTATGTATGCGACAAGTTTCGTCTTCCCGGTCAAAATTCGGCCGATTCGGCCACCGATTGGATCGGGTCTTGTCCCAAAACACATCTACACCTTGAGAGCTTTCCATAGATACCAAGAACATAAAAATTCATAAAGCGGTTTGTTCAATTTTTACTTGGGAAATTTTAGCCCATTTTGACTTTCGGGCTAGATTTCTCGAAAACCGTAAATCCCACAAAAAATCTGAGAGCACCGGAGTGCTCCACTCGTCAAGAGCTTCACGGCAGTACCTATTTTAAAATTTTCCGATACCGTTTTTCAGTGAGTCCCGCGAAACTTCGCAGTATTTTTTCAAGCATTAAATGAGTTTAGAAAATTCCATAAAAATTATATACTAACCCTCGTATTGTAGGCTTCGCGTAGGTACATTCAATTCATGAAAATTCGACGGTTGCTCGGGTCTGCAATTTCGAGCCCGGCAGACAAACTATCAGAAAAGCTTTAGAACCAGCGCTGAGAGTATAGGCTACCCCACTATTTTCAGATGTCCCGGATGCATCTCCAGGGTCGGAATTGGCATAGGTACAGCCGAACCCTACTTTTTCTTAATTATCTAGCCTGATTTCGATTAAAATCTATAAAATATTCGTGGTAGGTTAGAAAAATATAATTCATTTTGCATTAGCTTAATAATATTGCTAAGGACTGTGGGGCAAAGTTTTAGAATTTTTAGAGCTAATTTGGATAGTTTTTGCAAAAGGGGTAATTGTAGGGACTAAATTATAATTTTTTAAATTGTGGTTGTTGACTGTTTGGGTGGACCCAGGAGGGGCCATGTGATGTGATTGAGTTGTGGATATAGAAGTGCATTTTGAACCCTTTTGTAAGTTGGGTAGGTCCTAGGTATAAGCGAGACTGCCAAATTTTCGGCATAACTTAGGTTGTCTTTGGTCTTTTTCAAACTTGTATTGAGTCAAATAATTAAATAATTACAATAAAATTTGTCAGGAGAGTCGGGACAGCCTTCCTCCTCCGCCCAGTCGCCATAGTGACCTCGGTTTAAGTCTGTGAGTAAAATATTAATTTTAATTATAATTTCAATATTATTATATGTTCAAGCATGCCCATGCATCACTTATAAATATAAATATAAATATAAATATAAATAAATAAATAAATAAATAAAATATATATATATATATATATATATATATATATATATATATATATATATATATATATATATATATATATATATATATATATATATATATATATGTAGTTAAACACTAATTCATTCTTAATTGATGAAGTGCCATAGTTGTTATTTATGGTAATTTGGAGTAGTTTGCGTACGTTGGCATGCGTGTGGTGTGTGGTATCGGATATGGACAGGACGGGTAGACGCGGCTTGAGAGACACTCTCTGTGACCCAGTCCTTTATGGATAAGTCGGGGTAGGCACGGCTTGAGAGACACTCGCTGGCCTCCGCATTTGGTTTATTAAGCAAAAGTCCGGCTTGAGAGACACTCATTGGTAGAGGTTGGATTAAGAGAGTTGTGTAGGGGATCATCTCCCATATATGTACTGTTTGAACAATATTAGGTGTGTGAGTACTCCAAATTTCCTTTTTACTGTTATGATGTGATTTGTATGAAAATTTTAATGACGTTGCATTCCACTCTTTAGGATGCATTAATTTTAGATCGCTATAGAAATTATGGTTAAATTTGGTATTTTACTCTTTGAGTCGAACGCTCACCCTTGTTTATCTTATTTTTCTATTCTACAGGAGGATTACTTATTGTGACTAACTTGCTCTTCTTCTTCACAGGTCAATTTGTAATATCTAATGTGTTTTGTATAATTTAGTCAAACTTTAGACTCCGCATGTGTTGGGAGTATTTTAATTAATTTGGGTTTGTAATATAATATTGTGTTGAATTTGTAAGAATATTAAATGTATGCACGACTGGATTGGATGAGGGAACTGAGCTCCTATTGGATTTACAATATTATGAGTATGTGGAGGGTGAGCTGAGCTCCCCAAATTATTATATATTGTGTTTACAGGTCGGGTAAGTCAAAAAGTCCCCATTGAATGGTCCATTTTATGATCAAACTCTATCCAATTGAATTCTTAAAATTGGGCCCAAATGGGCCTTAGGATTAGGTTGAGGAATAGTTAGGCTTACTATGGGCCTTGGGAGCTTTAGGCTGGCCCAGGTCCTAATGCCGGTCTGGCCCATAAGTTGGGTCGTGACAAATGTGGTATCAGAGCTTAGGCTCCAAATTCATAGGGAATATATATCTAAAGTTTTGGGAAGAGTCTAATAGGAGTCACATGCGGAGAATAGGGTCCACATTTGTCCTTGCATTATGATCCTTGCTTCTAGTTTCTGCTTTATATAATTATGTGTAAATATGAGTCTATAGAGCTGTGTAATATGCCATTTTGAATTTTTATGGGCTAATGCTATTGAATTTTAGGAAAATGCGTAGAAGTAGAAGAGCTGCCACTGCACCAGAACGGGATGTGCCAGACAAGGTGTCAGCACAGGATGAGGCACCTGCCCCGAGGAGGCAGGGCAGGAGACCTAGAGCTACTCAAGTAGAAGAGCAGCCGCCACCAGTTCAGGAATAGTCTTTTGTGGCCCAGGGTCCTATGGACCCAATGGTAGCTACCCTGGCCGGATTGTAGAGAACTATCATTATGATGGTACAATATATGGTTCACCCTCCACAACAGCAGCAGTCCACCGCACTAAGAGGGGAATCTTACAAACAAATAATTAATTTCAAGAAGTTGGTGCCTTGTACTTATGATGTGTCAGATGATGCCTATCGGTTTTTAGACTCCTGCAAATAGGCAGGGATGGAGTTGCAGTTGACTGATAGGAGGCTTATAGAGTGTGTGTAGCATGTATTGGGGCCAGTACCAAGGCAGTGGATGACAGACTACGTACTACCTCGTATTGAGGGATTATCTTGGACCCAATTTGTGGAACTATTCACCAACAGGTTTGTGCCAAAAAGCTTCAGAGATCAAAAGCAGTAGGCCTTTGAGGCCTTAAGGCAGAATGGCGGATCCGTAAATGAATATGCTATAAAATTTTTGGAACTGAGTAGATATGCCCCCACAGTGGCTACAGAAAGTATGAAGGTAAAGAGGTTCCTAAAGGGGCTGGATAGGAGGTATGCAAACCTGACCATGATGTTTGATGAGTCTTTCGATGTGGTAATTGATTGAGCTCGACAGATTGAAATTAGCTATACAGGAGATGACAGGGGAAGGGCAAAGAAGAATAGAGCAGAGGGTTCTTCAGGTATTCCCTATATGGGTACCACGAATAGTGAAGGCCAAAGTACTACAGAGGGAAGAGTAGAAACAATAAGAAGGGTGGTTTTAAACAAATCTCAAGGATTCATACTAGGGTACGGATCCAGCAGTGGTCACAGTTCAGGTTATAGCAGTTTTGGGTCTGGTTTAGGATCCTCCTTGGCACCTTGCACTCAGTGTGGAAGAGGACATTCAGGACCTTGTATGATGGGTTCAAGAGTATGTTTCCGGTGTGGCCAGCAGGGTCACTTTGCTAGAGAATGTCCCATGTTCAGTGAGCCACAGATGGGGTCACAGGGTTTTGTTGCAAATGTTCCTTGTCATTTGTATCCTGGTGCTTCCAGCATGGCGGCGATCGATTCGATGTACAAGGCCGAGGATAAGAAGGATGTAGATTTGGAGCGAGGTCAGGAGGCAAAAGTCTATTTCAGGGTTCTGCAATGCAGGGTAGGGGTCTAGTTGGGGTTTTCACCTTGACCCACCAGGATGCTCAGGCTTCCAATGTAGTTGTGGCAGGTATTCTTCTAGTCTGTTCCTATGAGGCTCGTGTTTTGATAGATCCGGGTGCTACGTACTCATTTGTCTCCCCTATTTTTCCCATGAGATTGGGTAGGAACCCTACAACTTTAGAATGCCCCTTGTCTGTAGCTACCCCTCTTAGTGACAACATAAATGTGGCTATGGTTTTTTCGAGTAGCCCAGTGGTAGTGGATGGAAGGATCCTCCTAGCAGACTTAGTTCCTCTACCAGTAATGGATTTTGATGTAATTTTGAGAATGGATTGGTTGGCAACTCATTATGCCACTTTAGACTGCAGGAACAAAAGGGTATATTTTCATATACCTAGTGTAGAAGAGTTTAGCTTTGATAGTGACTGGAGCGTGGCTCCATATAACTTGGTGTCAGTAATTAGTGCTAGAAAGATGTTGAGGAGTGGGTGTCAGGGGTACTTGGCATTAGTGAGAGATACATCTGTAGAAGGTGTTAACATTGAGAATGTTCCTGTTGTTAGAGAATTTATGGATGTCTTCCCTGAGGAGCTTCCAGGGTTACCACCAGGAAGGTAAATAGAGTTCTGCATTAACATTAAGCCGGGTACAAACCCCATAACAATGCCGCCTTACAGGATGGCACAAATAGAATTGAAAGAGCTAAAGGAGCAGCTACAAGAGCTTTTGGTTATGGGGTTTGTACCCGGCTCAATGTCATGGTTTCATACGTTCGAGCACTTGGTTTCATCCCGATGTACTGTCAGCTTAAGGAATGTCTAACTACAGCCCCTGTATTGACATTACCGATGAGTGGTGAAGGATATACCATGTACTGTGATGCCTCCAGAGTTGGCTTAGGGTGTATTTTGATGCAGCATAGAAAAGTAGTAGCTTATGCTTCAAGGTAGCTAAAAAGGCATGAGCAGAACTACCCTACCCATAATTTGAAAATGACGGCTATAGTCTTTGCAATAAAGATCTGGAGACACTATCTGTATGGTGAAGTATGCGAGATATACACCGACCATAAGAGCTTGAAATACATCTTCCAACAGAGGGATTTAAACTTGAGATAGAGGAGATGGATGGAGCTTCTGAAGGACTATGATTGTACCATCCAGTATGATCCTGGGAAGGCCAATGTAGTAGGAGATGCTCTGAGTAAAAAATCTTCTGGCAGCTTAGAGCACATATCAGTGGAGAAGGAACCGTTGATTCAAGAAGTACATGAGTTGATGGATCAAGGTTTGATCTTAGATATTTCAGATGAGGAGGTATTATTGGCCCATTTTTCAGTGAGACCAAACCTGCGAGACAGAATCAGAGTTTCCCAGCACATAGACTCATAATTGATGAAGATTATAGAAAGAGTACAGCAGGGTAAAGGTGGTGAGTTTAGATTTGCTAATGATGGCGCTCTTATGCAAGGTTCCAGGATATGAGTGCCCGACGTGGACAATCTCATGAATGAAATCATGCGAGAGGCACACTATATACTGTACAATGTCCACCCAGGCTCTACCAAGATGTACCATGATGTGAAAGATAGCTATTAGTGGAATGACATAAAGAGAGACATAGTAGACTTTGTGTCCAAATGCTTGGCTTGTCAGAAGGTGAAGTTTGAACACCAGAGCCCTTCAGGAAAGCTGCAAGAGCTCCCTATCCCAGAATGGAAGTGAGAAATGATCACTATGGATTTTGTAACTGGGTTGCCTCGCACCACGTGAG
Source organism: Hevea brasiliensis (assembly GCF_030052815.1). Classification (NCBI taxonomy): domain Eukaryota; kingdom Viridiplantae; phylum Streptophyta; class Magnoliopsida; order Malpighiales; family Euphorbiaceae; genus Hevea; species Hevea brasiliensis. Next base: position 74,836 of record NW_026614775.1, read on the forward strand.
GATATGATTCGATATGGGTAATTGTAGATTTTCTGACTAAATCAACTCATTTCTTACCTGTGAGAACCACCTATTCTATTGCACAATACGTCAGGCTCTATCTTTGAGAAATAGTCAGATTGCATGGAGTTCCTACTTCCATAATATCTGACAGAAGGCTCCAGTTCACTTCTAAGTTTTAGAGAAAGCTGCAAGAGGCACTTGGCACACAGTTAAACTTTAGTACCGCCTTCCATCCTCAAACAAATGGGCAGTCCAAAAGGATAATTCAAACACTGGAAGACATGCTTCTATGTGTGTTCTGGATTTTAGAGGTCAATGGGATGATCAGCTACCCTTGGTGGAGTTTGCCTACAATAACAGTTATCATTCCATTATCAGGATGGCACCCTATGAGGCCCTATATGGCAGAAAGTGTAGGTCTCCTCTGTGTTGGATAGAAATGAGAGAAGCGAAGGTGCATGATGTAGACCTAGTGCAGTACACTTCAGAGATGGTTCCTTTAATCAGGGAACGATTGAAAATAGCTTTCAGTAGGTAGAAGAGTTATGCAGATCCCAGACGAAGGGATGTAGAGTTTGCAGTAGGCGATTATATATTCCTGAAGATTTCTCCAATGAAGGGAGTCATGAGATTTGGAAAGAAGGGCAAGTTGGCACCTCGGTATATCAGACCTTATGAGGTTACTGATAGAGTTGGAGCAGTTGCCTATTGGTTGGAGTTACCACCTAGCCTTTCTCATATTCATCCTGTATTTCACATCTCCATGCTCAGGACATACATACCAGATCCCTCTCATGTGCTACAATCGGATACAGTAGAGTTAAAAGAAGACTTGACGTTTGAGTAGCAGCCAGTAGCCATAGTGGACTACCAAGTAAGGCAACTAAGGTCGAAACAGATCCCTATGCTTAAGGTGTTATAGAGGAGCCAATCAGTAGAAGAATGCACCTGGTAGTTAGAGTGGGACATGCATAGCAAGTACCCTTATTTGTTCAATGTGTAATTCTGTTATATTATTCTTTCTTGTGTAAAAATTCGAGGACGAATTTTCTGTAAGGGGGGGAGAATATAACACTCCTAATTTTTAAATTAATTATTTTATGAGTAGTTATTAATACTCTATTTTATTTAAATTTTGAGAAATTATTTGAAATTTTTTGAATTTTTGAAATCGGGTTCGATTTTCCAAAAATATAAAACTTTAATGATTTTTAAAAATTTATTTAAAGATCACGTGACAAGATTAAAAATATATTTAGACTCTACGAACTTTTTTGAGTTTTTTAAAATTTTTTTGAAATTTTTAGCCTCGTTTTCAGTCCCAAGGTAGAATAAAAATTCAATTTCGGGTATCTTGAATCGAACCGACCAAATCGAATTGGATCGGTTGAATCGGACTGGCCCTTTCTTCTTCTTTTCTTCTTCCTCCTGCGCATCCCAACGCTCTCTCCCTCTCCCTTGTTTTCTCTCTTCTCCCTCCCCCTCCGGGCCGACCATCACTCCCCCACCCCTCCTCGCGCCGTCGCCGACCTCCCCTGCTGCCGGCAGGCCTCCAGGTTGTCGGAAAATCATGCCAAACTCCTCCCCCACACGTGCACGACATTTCATCTTCCTAACCAAAATCTGGCCGATTCGGCCATTGATTGGAACTGGTCTTGTCCAAAAACACATCTATACCTCAAAAGCTTTCCATAAACACCAAGAATACAAAAATCCAGCAAGCGATTTGTCCAATTTTTGCCCGGAAAGTTTTAGCCCATTTTGACTTTTGGGCTAGATTTCTCGAAAATCATAAATCCCACCAAAAATCTGAGAGTACCGGAATGCTCTACTCGTCGAGAGCTTCATGGTAATACCCATTTCAAATTTTTCCGGCATCGTTTTCCGGTAAGTCTCGCAAAACTTTGCGGTATTTTTTTGAGCATTAAATAAGTTTAGAAAATTCTGTAAAAATTATATACTAACCCCCGTGTTGTGTGCTTCACATAGGTACATTCAATTCATGGAAATTTGACGACTGCTAGGGTTTGTAATTTCAGGCCGGGCAAACAGACTACTTAAAACGCTTCAGAACCGAGCCTGAGAGTATAGGCTAACCCACCATTTTTAGACATCCCGGACGCGTCTCCAGGGTTGGAATTGGCATAGGTACACCCGAACCCTACTTTTTCTTAATTATCTAGTGCCTGATTTTGATTAAAAATCTATAAAATATTCATGGTAGGTTAGAAAAATATAATTTCTTTTGCATTAGCTTAATAATATTACTAAGGACCGCGAGACAAAGTTTTAGAATTTTTAGAGCTCATTTGGGTAGTTTTTACAAAAAAGGTAATTGTAGGGACTAAATTATAATTTTTTAAATTGTGGTTGTTGACTGTTTGGGTGAGCTCCGGGGGGGCCATGTGATGTGATTGAGTTGTAGATGTGTGACTTATGGATATAAAAGTGCATTTTGAGCCCTTTTGCAGGTTTGGTAGGTTCTAGGTATGGGGGAGACTCTACCAAATTTTTGGCATGACTTAGGGCGTCTTTAGTCTTTTTCAAACTTGTATTGAATCAAATATATTAAATACTTACAATGAAATTTGTCAGGTGAGCCGGGACAGCCTTCCTCCTCCGACCAGCAGCAACAGTGACCTCGATTTAAGTCTGTGGGTAAAATATTAATTTTAATTATAATTTCAATATTATTATATGTTCAAGCATGCCCATGTATCACTTATAAATATGTATCTATGTAGTTAAACACTAGGCACTTTTTATAATGCATTATTAATTGATGAAGTGCCATAGTTGTTGTTTATAATAATTTGGAGCAGTGTGTCACGACCCAACCCATGGGCCGGACCAGCACTAGGACCTGGGCCAGCCTAAAGCCCCCGAGGCCCGTAGTAAGCCTAACTATTCACTTAACCCAACTCTAAGGCCCATTTGGGCCCAATTTCAAGAAATCAACCGGACAGAGTCCGGCCATAAAGTGGACCTTTCAACGGGGAGTTTTTGACTCACCCGACCTGCAAACAAAATATAACATCAATTGGGGAGCTCAGCTCACCCTCCACATACTCATCATCATAAAAATAAATGGGAGCTCAGCTCCCTCATCCAATCCATCAATCATGCATAGAATGTTTTTACAGGTCCACATAACAATTATATTACAGACCCGAATCATTTAAATATTTCTAACACATGCGAAAAATCTAGGAGTAAATAAAATTACACAAATATTGAATAACAACCTGCGAAGAAGAAAAGCAGGTTAACCACAATAAAATCCTCCTGTAGCCTGAAAAAAATATTGAACAGGAGTGAGCGTTCGACTCAGAGAGTAAAATATCAATTTTAACCATAATCTCTATAACAATCTAGAATTAGTGCACCCTGTAGAGTAAAATGCAGCATCAGCAATAAATTCACATCATAACATCAAAAAGGTAATTTAGAGCACTCACGCACCCAGCAATATCAATCATATATATATGGGAGCTGATCCCCTATACAGCTCTCTTTATTCCAATCAAACGTGAAGAACTCAAATTTCTTCCACTTAATAACCAAATCGGGGTCCCAGCGAAGAACTCAAGCCGTGTCTACCCCGAAGGACCGGGTCCCAGTGAAGATCTCAAGCCGTGTCTACCCGTTCTATCCATAGTCCACACCACATCACATGCACGCCAACGCACACACACTGCTCCAAATTACCACAGCAACATACATGGCACTTTCACAGTTATGAATGCAACATAAATCGTGCCTAAAGTTTATCTACATAGATATATGCATATAAGTGATGCATGGGCATGCTTGAACATATAATAATGGTGAAATTACAATTAAAATTAATATTTTACTCACAGACTTGACAACGGTCACTGTGGCTATTGGGCGGAGGAAGAAGGTCATCGACTCACTGACAATTACATTACAATTATTTAATACAAATGACTCAATACAAATAAAGAAAAGACCAAGTACGTCCTAAGTCGTGCCGAAAATCCGGCAGAGTCTCCCCTATACCTAGGACTTACCCAACCTGCAAAAGGGCTCAAAACGCGCTTCTATATTCACAATCCATATATCCACAACTCAATCACATCACACAGCCCCTCCTGGGCCCATCAAATCAGTCATTCATCACAGTATGTAAAATTTCAATTTAGTCCTTATAATTGTTCATTTTTGCAAAAACTACCCAAACAAGCTCTAAAAATTCTAAAACTTTGCCCCGCTGTCCTTAACAATATTACTAGGCTATTGCAAAAAGAATCATAATTTTCTGAGCTACCACGAATATTTTATGAATTTTTAATCCTATTTAAGCACTAGAAAATTACGAAAAAGCAAGGTTCGGGTTTACCTTTGCCGATTCCGACTTTGGTAACGCGCTCGGGACGTCTGACAATGGGGGGGTAGCCAAAACTTCGGTCCAATTCGGAGACTTTTCCGTGCAGTGCATGCGCCGGAAATTCACAGACCCGGTCAACTGTCGAATTTCCGCGAATTGAGGATACCTACACGAAGCCCACAACACGGGGGTTAGTACATAAATTTTTCAGAATTTTCTAAGCTCATTTAATGCTCGGAAAAATACTGCGAAGTTCCGTGGGCCCACCGAAAAACGGTGTCGGAAAAATTCAAAATTTATGTCGCCGCAAAGCTCTCGACGAGTGGAGCGCTCTGGTACTCTCGGTTTTCTAGTGGGATTCACGGTTTGAGAGAAATCTAGCCCGAAAGTCAAAATGGGCTAAAACTTCCCGGGCAAAAATTGGACAAATCGCTCTATGGATTTCGGCGTTCTTGGTGTCTATGGAAAGCTCTCGCCGAGTAGATGATTTTAGACACAAGACCCGATCCAATTGGTGGCCGGATCGGCCGGATTTTGGCCAGGAAGTCCAGGCGTCGCGTGTGCGCTGCGCGTCCTTTCTGAGGCTTTTTTCCGGCGTTCCAGGCGGCGGCCGGCCGTGGGGGAGGACCGAGGTGGGGCGCCGGCGAGGTAGGAAGGCAGGGGAGGCGGCGGCGCGGCAAGGGGAGGAGGGAGGAAAGAGAAAAGAGAGAGAGAAGGGAGAGGGCTTAGACGCGCGCGGGAGGAAGAAGGAAGAAAAAGAAAAGGCCGGTTCGATTCGACCGATCCGATCCAGCCCAGTTCGATTCGGCCGGTCTGATTCAGGATACAAAATTTTGAATTTTTACTCTGCCTCGGAACCGAAAACGAGGTCAAAAAATTCCGAAAAATTTTCAGAAAACTCAGAAAAATACGTAGACTCCAAATATATTTTTAGTTTTGCCACGTGGTCTTTAAATTAATTTTTAAAAATCATCAAAGTTTATATTTTCGGAAAATCGAACCCGATTTTAAAATCCGAAAAATCTCAAAAAAATTCCTAAAATTTAAATAAAATTAAAATACCAAAAATGCTCATAAAATAATAAAATTTAAAATTTTGGGGTGTTACATTCTTTCCCCCTTACAGAAAATTCGTCCTCGAATTTTACACAAGGCAGAATAAAGTACATGATTATACATTGAACAGATAAGGGTACTTGCTACGCATGTCCCGTTCTGACTCCCAGGTGCACTCTTCCACTGACTGGCTCCTCCACAAGACCTTAACCATAGGGATCTGTTTTGATCTTAGCTGTCTCACTTGGTAGTCCACTATGGCTACAGGTTGCTCCTCAAATGTCAAATTCTCCTTTAGCTCTATTACCTCCGGCTGTAGTACATGAGAAGGATCTGGAATGTATTTCCTGAGCATGGAGATGTGAAATACGGGATGAACGTGAGAAAGGTTGAGTGGTAGCTCCAACCGATAGGCAACTGTTCCAACTCTATCCATAACCTCAAAAGGTCCAATATACCGAGGTGCCAACTTGCCCTTCTTTCCAAATCTCATGACTCCCTTCATTGGAGAAACCTTAAAAAATACATAGTCGCCTACTGCAAACTCCACATCCCTCCGTCTGGGGTCTGCATAACTCTTCTGCCTACTGAAAGCTGTTTTCAATCGTTCCCTGATTAAGGGAACCATCTCTGATGTGTACTGCACTAGGTCTACATCATGCACCTTCGCTTCCCCCATTTCTGTCCAACACAGAGGAGACCTACACTTTCTTCCATATAGTGCCTCATAGGGTGCCATCCCTATGCTGGAATGGTAACTGTTGTTGTAGGCAAACTCCACCAAAGCTAGCTGATCATCCCATTGACCTCCAAAATCCAAAACACTCATGCGAAGCATGTCTTCCAGTGTTTGGATTGTCCTTTCGGACTGTCCGTCTGTCTGAGGGTGGAAAGCCGTACTGAAGTTCAACTGTGTGCCAAGTGCCTCCTGCAACTTTCTCCAAAACCGAGAAGTGAACTGGGGCCCTCTGTCAGATATTATGGAAGCCGGAACTCCATGCAATCTGACTATTTCTCGAATGTAGAGTCGGGCGTACTGTGCCACAGAATATGTAGTCTTCACAGGCAAAAAGTGAGCTGATTTGGTTAGACGGTCCACAATTACCCATATCGAATCATATCCTCGCGTGGTACGAGGCAACCCAGTCACAAAATCCATAGTGATCATTTCCCACTTCCATTCTGGGATAGGGAGCTCTTGCAGCTTCCCTGACGGTCTCTGGTGTTCAAACTTCACCTTCTGACAAGTCAAGCACTTGGACACAAAGTCTGCTATGTCTCTCTTCATGCCATTCCACCAATAACTATCTTTCACATCATGGTACATCTTGGTGGAACACAGGTGGACATCATGCAGGTATAGTGTGCCTCTTGCATGATTTCATTTACTGATCGCCCACATCGGGCACACATATCCTAGAACCTTGCATAAGGGCGCCATCATTGGCAAACCCGAACTCACCACCTTCACCTTGCTGTACTCTTTCTATGATCTTCATCAATTGTTGGTCTCTGTGCTGGGAAACTCTAACTCTGTCTCTCAAGTCTGGCCTCACTGAAAAATGAGCCAGCAATACCCCCTCATCTGAAAGATCTAGGATTAAACCTTGATCCATCAACTCATGTACTTCCTGAATCAACGGTCTCTTCTCTGAAATGCGCTAAAGCGCGTAAGATTTTTACGCTCAAAGCATCTGCATTACATTGGCTTTCCCAGGGTGGTACTGGATGGTGCAATCATAGTCTTTCAGAAGCTCCATCCATCTCCTCTGTCTCAAGTTTAAATCCCTCTGTTGGAAGATGTACTTCAAACTCTTGTGGTCGGTGTATATCTCGCACACTTCACCATACAGGTAGTGTCTCCAGATTTTTAGTGCAAAGACTACAGCCGCCATTTCCAAATCATGGGTGGGGTAGTTTTGCTCATGCCTCTTCAGCTGTCTTGAAGCATAAGCTACTACTTTTCCATTCTGCATCAAAACACACCCTAGGCCAACTCTGGAGGCGTCACAGTACACGGTGTATCCTTCACCACTCATAGGTAGTGTCAACACAGGGGCGGTGGTTAGACACTCCTTAAGCTTCTGGAAGCTCTTCTCACAGTCATCTGTCCAAATGAATAGAACATTCTTCCGAGTTAACTTAGTTAGGGGAGCCGCTATCCTGGAAAAATCTTGCACAAAACACCTATAGTAGCCAGCTAAACCCAGAAAACTTCGCACCTCAGTGACTGTTGTAGGCCTAAGCCAATCAGTTACAGCTTCAATTTTCTTGGGATCCACTTGAATGCCATCACTAGAAACCACGTGTCCCAAGAATGAGATGCTTTCTAGCCAAAATTCACATTTTGAAAATTTGGCATGTAGTGGTGCTCCTCAAAGTCTGCAACACCATCCTCAAATGCTACACATGTTCTTCCTCAATCCGAGAGTATACCAAAATGTCATCTATGAATACGATGACAAAACGGTCCAAAAATGGCTTGAACACCCGGTTCATCAAGTCCATGAAGGTCTTTGGTGCATTAGTGAGTCCAAAAGACATCACCAAGAACTCATAATGACCATATCTTATCACGAATGCCGCTTTGGACACGTCCTCATCCCCGATTCTCAATCGATGGTAGCACGATCGCAGTCTATCTTGGAAAAGAATCTAGCCCCTTGGAGCCGATCAAACAGATCATCGATCCGAGGAAGTGGATACTTGTTCTTCACACCACCTTATTGGTATGCGTAGTCAATACACAACCTCAATGACCCATCTTTCTTTCTTACAAATAGCACAGAGCGCGCAGTGAAGTGCTCGGACGTATGAAACCTTTGTCCAACAACTCCTGTAGTTGCTCCTTTAACTCTTTCAATTCTCTGGGCCATCCTGTAGGTGGCATTGATATGGGATTTGTACCGGAACAACATCAATGCAGAACTCTATTTCCCTTTCGGTGGCAACCACAGAAGCTCTTCAGAAGACATCCATAAATTCCCACGACAATGTGAACATTTTCCATGCTGACACCTTCTACAGATGTATCTCTCACCAATGCCAAATACCCTTGGCATCCACGCCTCAACATTTTTCTAGTGCTAATCGCTGACACCAAATTATATGGAGCCACGCTCCTGTCACCATCAAAGCTAAACTCTTCCACACCAGGTATGTGGAAATACATCTTTTTGTTCCTGCAGTCTAAGGTGGCATAATGAGTTGCCAACCAATCCATCCCCAAAATTGCATCAAAATCCATTACTGGTAGAGGAACCAAGTCTGCTGGGAGGATATTCCCATCCACTACCACTGGGCTACCCGGAAAAACTATATCTACATCTATGTTGTCGCTAAGTGGGGTAGCTACCGACAAAGGGCATTCTAAAGTTGTAGGGTTTCTACCCAACCTTATGGCAAACACAGGGGAGACAAATGAGTGCGTAGCACCCGGATCTATCAAAACACGAGCCTCATAGGAACAGACCAGAAGAATACCTGCCACAACTGCATTTGAAGCTTGAGCATCCTGGTGGGTCAGGGTGAAAACCCGAGCTTGACCCCTACCCTGAGTGGCAGAACCTTGATACTGACTTCTGCCTCCTGATCTGCCCCCAAATCCACGTCCCCCTTGTCCTCGGCCCTATTGGCCACTGAACTGACTGCCTACCATGCTGGAAGCACCCGGATACAACTGATGAGGAACATTCGCAATAGAACCCTGTGACCCCATCTGTGGCTCACTGAACACAGGGCATTCCCTAACAAAGTGGCCTGGTTGGCCACACCTGAAGCATACTCCTGAACCCATCAAACAAGGTCCTGAATGTCCTCTTCCACACTGTGCACAAGGTGCTAAGGAAGATCCTGAACCAGACCCAGAACTGCTATACCCTGAACTATGACCACTGCTGGATCCGTATCCTGGTCTGAACCCTCGGGATTTGTGTCTAAAACCACTCCTCTTATTCCTGCTTCTTCCTCTGTAAGTAGTTTGGCCACCACTATCCGCAGTACCCATGTGGGGAATACCTGAGGAACCCTCTGCTCTGTTTTTCTTTGCTCTTCCGCTGTCATCCACAGCATAGCTAATCTCTATCTGTCTGGCTCGATCAACTACCACATCAAACGACTGATCAGACATCATGGCTAGGTTTGCATACCTCCTGTCAAGCCCCTTTAGGAATCTTTTCACCTTCATAGTCTCTGTAGATACTGCTGTGGGGGCATACCTGCTCGATTCGAATTCTATGGCATACTCATCTACTGACACGCCATTCTGTCTTAAGGCCTCAAAGGCCCACGCTTTTGATCCTCAAGCTTTACGTACAAACCGGTTGATGAACAGTTCCACAAACTGAGTCCACGACAAACCCTCCATCCGAGGTAATATGTAGTCATTCATCCATTGTCTAGGCATAGGCCCCATGACATGCTGCATACACTCTATTAGTCTTCTATCAGTCAACTGCAATTCTATTCCTTCCTGTCTGCAGGAATCCAAAAACCGATATGCATCGTCTGACACATCATAAGTACCAGGCACTAACTTCTTGAAATTGATGATCTGTTTGTAAGGTTCCCCTCTTGGTACAGTGGACTGCTGCTGCTGTGGAGGGTGGACCATATACTGCGCCATCATATCAATGGTCCTCTGCAAACCAGCTAGAGTGGCTGCCATGGGGTCCATGGGACCCTGTGCCATGAAAGACTGATCCTGAACTATTGGCAGCTGCTATTCTACTTGAGCAGCTCTAGGCCTCCTACCCCGCCTCCTCGGCGGCGCCTCATCTGTCTGGACACCTCGTCAGGCACATCTGGTTCTGGTGCAGTGGCAGCTCTCCTGCTTCTACGCATCTTCCTGAAATTCAGCAGCATTAGCCCACAAAATTCAAAATTACTCATTACACAGCTCTATAGACTCATATTTACACACAATATATGAAGCAGAAACTAGAAGCAAAGATGACAATGCAAGATGAATGTGGACCCTATTTTCCGCATGTGACTCCTATTAGACTCTTTCCAACATTTTAGACAAGCGTTCCCCAAGAATCTGGAGCCTAAGCTCTGATACCACATTTGTCACGACTCAACCCATGGGCCGGACCGGCACTAGGACCTGGGCCAGCCTAAAGCCCCTGAGGCCCGTAGTAAGCCTAACTATTCACTTAACCCAACTCTAAGGCCCATTTGGGCCCAATTTCAAGAAATCAACCGGACAGAGTCCGGCCATAAAGTGGACCTTTTAACGGGGAGTTTTTTGACTCACCCGACCTGTAAACAAAATATAACATCAATTGGGGAGCTCAGCTCACCCTCCACATACTCATCATCATAAAAATAAATGGGAGCTCAGCTCCCTCATCCAATCCATCAATCATGCATAGAATGTTTTTACAGGTCCACATAACAATTATATTACAGACCCGAATCATTTAAATATTTCTAACACATGCGAAAAATCTAGGAGTAAATAAAATTACACAAATACTCAGAGAGTAAAATATCAATTTTAACCATAATCTCTATAACTATCTAGAACTAGTGCACCCTGTAGAGTGAAATGCAGCATCAGCAATAAATTCACATCATAACATCAAAAAGGTAATTTGGAGCACTCACGCACCCAGCAATATCAATCATATATATATGGGAGCTGATCCCCTATACAGCTCTCTTTATTCCAACTGTGCCAGCGAAGAACTCAGCTCGAACTTCCACTTAATAACCAAATCGGGGTCCCAGCGAAGAACTCAAGCCGTGTCTACCCCGAAGGACCGGGTCCCAGCGAAGATCTCAAGCCGTGTCTACCCGTCCTATCCATAGTCCACACCACATCACACGCACGCCAACGCACACACACTGCTCCAAATTACCACAGCAACATACATGGCACTTTCACAGTTATGAATGCAACATAAATCGTGCCTAAAGTTTATCTACATAGATATATGCATATAAGTGATGCATGGGTATGCTTGAACATATAATAATAGTGAAATTACAATTAAAATTAATATTTTACTCACAGACTTGACAACGGTCACTGTGGCGGCTGGGCGGAGGAAGAAGGCTGTCCCGGCTCACCTGACAATTACATTACAATTATTTAATACAAATGACTCAATACAAATCAAGAAAAGACCAAGTACGTCCTAAGTCGTGCGTAAAATCCAGCAGAGTCTCCCCTATACCTAGGACCTACCCAACCTGCAAAAGGACTCAAAACGCACTTCTATATTCACAATCCATATATCCACAACTCAATCACATCACACAACCCCTCCTGGGCTCATCAAATCAGTCATTCATCACAGTATGTAAAATTTCAATTTAGTCCTTATAATTGTTCATTTTTGCAAAAACTACCCAAACAAGCTCTAAAAATTCTAAAACTTTGCACATGATCCTTAACAATATTACTAGGCTATTGCAAAAAGAATCATAATTTTCTGAGCTACCACGAATATTTTATGAATTTTTAATCCTATTTAAGCACTAGAAAATTACGAAAAAGCAAGGTTAGGGTTTACCTTTGCCGATTCCGACTTCGGTAATGCGATCGGGACGTCTGACAATGGGGGGGTAGCCAAAACTTTGGTCCAATTCGGAGACTTTTCCGTAGCAGTGCATCTGTCGGAAATTCACAAACGGCCAATCAGCCGAATTTCGCGAATGAGGATACCTACACGAAGCCCACAACACGGGGGTTAGTACATAAATTTTTCAGAATTTTCTAAGCTCATTTAATGCTCGGAAAAACACTGCGAAGTTCCGTGGGACCCACCGAAAAACAGTGTCGGAAAAATTCAAAATTTATGTTACCGCGAAGCTCTCGACGAGTGGAGCGCTCTGGTACTCTCGGTTTTCTCGTGGGATTCACGGTTTGCGAGAAATCTAGCCCGAAAGTCAAAATGGGCTAAAACTTCCCGGGCAAAAATTGGACAAACCGCTCGATGGATTTCGGCGTTCTTGGTGTCTATGGAAAGCTCTCGCCGAGTAGATGATTTTAGACACAAGACCCGGTCCAATTGGTGGCCGGATCGGTCGAATTTTGGCCGGGAAGTCCAGGCGTCGCGCGTGCGCTGCGCGTCCTTTCGAGGCTTTCCAGTTCAGGTGTGGCCGGCCGTGGGAGGACCGAGGTGGGGCGAGGTGGGAAGCGAGGCGAGAGCGGCAGGGAGGCAGCGGCAAGGGGAGGAGGAGGAGAGAGAGAGAGAGAGAGAGAGAGAGGGAGAGTCGCAGCGGGAGGAAGAAGGAAGAAAAAGAAAAGGCGGTCCGATTCGACGGTCCGATCCTGGTCTGTCAGTTCGATTCAGGATACAAAATTTTAAATTTTTACTCTGCCTTGGGACCGAAAACGAGGTCCAAAAATTTCGAAAAATTTCCAGAAAACTCAGAAAAATACTTAGACTCCAAATATATTTTTAGTTTTGCCACGTGGTCTTTAAATTAATTTTTAAAAATCATCAAAGTTTATATTTTCGAAAAATCGAACCCGATTTTTAAAATTCGAAAAATCTCAAAAAAATTCCTAAAATTTAAATAAAATTAAAATACCAAAAATGCTCATAAAATAATAAAATTTAAAATTTTGGGGTGTTACACAGTGTGTGCGCGTTGGCATGCGTGTAGTGTGTGGTATCGGATATGGACAGGATGGGTAGACGCGGCTTGAGAGACACTCGCTGGGACCCGGTCCTTTATGAATAAGTCGGGGTAGGCATGGCTTGAGAGACACTCGCTGGCCCCCTCATTTGGTTTATTAAGCGAAAGTTTGGCTTGAGAGACACTCGATGGCAGAGGTTAGATTAAGAGAGCTGTGTAGGGGATCAGCTCCCATATACGTACTGTTTGAACAGTATTGGGTGTGTGAGTGCTCCAAATTGCTTTTTTACTGTTATGATGTGATTTGTATACAAATTTTGATGATGTTGCATTCCATTCCTTGAATGCATTAGCTTTAGATAGCTATAGAAATTGTGATTAAAATTGGTATTTTACCATCTGAGTGAACGCTCACTCCTGTTCATCTTATTTTTTAAGGCTACAGAAGGATTACTTGTTGTGACTAACCTGCTATTCTTCTTCGCAGGTCAATTTGTAATATCTAATGTGTTTTGTATAATTTAGTCAAATTTTAGACTCCGCATATGTTAGGAGTGTTTTAATTAATTTGGGTCTGTAATATAATATTATTTTGAATTTATAAGAATATTAAATGCATGTATGACTGGATTAGATGAAGGAACTGAGCTCTCATTAGATTTACAATATTATGAGTCTGTGGAGGGTGAGCTGAGCTCCTCAAATTATTATATATTGTGTTTACAGGTTGGACGAGTCAAAACTCCCCGTTGAATGGTCCATTTTATGACCGGACTCTATCCGGTTGAATTCTTGAAATTTGGCCCAAATGGGCATCAGGATTGGGTTGAGGAATAGTTAGACTTACTGTGGGCCTCGGGGGCTTTAGGCTGGACCAGGTCTTAGTGCCGGTCCGGGCCATAGGTTGGGTCGTAACAACTAATAAAATAAAATAATTATTTTTGTCATAATATTTACTATCATTCAATTATTATAATTGTTAATATCATTTAAAATAAAAAAAAAATAATTTAGCTTACTATAATTACAGTTAAAATTTACAAAATATATAGTTATATTTATTCAATTAAATTTAAATATTTTTCAGGATTATTTTTCTACTAATCATCATGATGATCTTTTTTTTTTTTAAGCCTTGTCATTTATTTATTTTCATGAATGATGAAAATATATTACAAAATGTGATAGAGAACAATTTTATTGAAAATCTAAATTGGATATATAAATATTAAAATAAAGTATTAAAGTTCTATAAATGTTAAGAATTAAATTAAATAATTTTACTAAAAAGTGAAATAATAAAAATAAAATTAGATATATAAAAAATTGATTTCTATTAAATTTATGCATAACACAAGTATTTAACTTAGATATGTTGTGAATATTCAAATATATCATTATTATTGATATTATTATCTTAATTTTTTTATTTAAATGATTATTTTTTTAAAAAATAATTTTTAAAAATTAGTCATTACAATTAAATGTATTATTGAAAAATTTTTTATATTATTTTTTTCATAAATTCATTTATACCAAAACATTGTATGTTAATTTATACTTTATTTTTATATTTTATTTTTATTGTATGTAAATTTATACTTTATTTTTATATTTTATTTTTAATTAATGAAATATTTTTTATTTTTATAAAAAATAAATTACTGTAATTTATTTTGTATTAATTAAATAATAAATATAAATTTTATATCATTATTTTCATTTTAAACCCACCTTCACTTTTTGAGAGAATTTTACATCATTATCACAATACTATCTTAAATATCTCCCACATTAAACTTATTTACATATAAGTAATATATAATTTACATAATATTGTTTAAATAATCTCATTATTTTACTTAGAAAATATTATTTAATTTTCAAAATTTTTATAATCAACTTTAAATATATAAATAAAAATAATAATTTTTTTAATAGATAATATTATATTTAAAAGAAATTAAATGTAATTTTTAAATAAATATATATCTTTTATGTTTTATTTTGCTTTCATTTATACATATTTTAATTATTTACAATATTAATATAAATTTGTACTATAATTATTTATTTTATCATCTTATATATTCTTAAGAGATATATCTTTCAATAATTTATATAATACTAAATTTATACTTATTATATTATAATTAATTAACATTAATTATTAATATAAATATATTAACAATCTAAAGAGACAATTAGCCAGTTATATATGGTGCAGAGCCTCCTGCGGCTACTTTAAGCATGGTTGGAGGCCTGGCGTCCCAGGGTCCAGGTGGATCAGAGGAGAACAAAATCAATTGAATTTCACTTCCATATCCTCTCAACAAGATGCATCACCGCCGAAAGAAACTAGGTCAGAGCTTGATTAGCAGTCCAAACAGGATAAGAACAACGAGGCTTCTACGCTGGAAACTTGAGGTGTTAGTAGAATTGAAAATGTCAGCACTACATATGCTTACAAGCAACATAGCCACGCATTTCACTCGAAAATACAAGGAAACCAACAATGCACCTATGATACTGTTCGAGATTTTTACACAGGACATTTACAAGGATTCTTCATCAATACAAATTTCCGAATCCCAGAGCTTTCCCATGTCTCAAATTAATGCAACTCAGAGTCATTAGATATACTGAACAGCCAGTAACTCTGAAATTCACAATAGACACAGAGACAGAAAGAAATTCACTAACTAGCTTGATTTGTCATTTTTCAACTAATAAACAGCAACATTAACTATCTAGTTTGACTCTCGCCATCTTCTTCAGAAATGTTAAACAAGAACTTGGGAAGAGATGCAATTCGAGGAAGATGAAGCAGCAGCTCCCCAAACGAGTCTTTCCTTGACATGCCTGATGCATGCTTGCTGCCAGAAACATCCTTCACATTCCCTTCAGGATCCTTTGAATCATCTTTACACCTGTTCTCATGCAACAATTCATTAGTATTGTTCGGCTGAACTCCTTTCCCACTGTCTGATTCTCCAATGCAACTTTCCTCATTAACTTGCAAGTTCTGGGTTGGAGCAGGGTCCTTCTGCAAGAGACAACAGAGAGAATTGACCCTAGCCATGAGCCTTTTCTCATCAGAGGAGGTTGTTAGTTGGGTGTCGCTAAGAAGGTACTCTGCAATGTCCTCTAATATGTCCTGGCATTCTGATCCCTCTGCAGGGAACGGTGGATTTCCAGAAGTCATTTGTTCTGAAATACAGTTCCCAATGTGATTCATGAGATCGCTCATTGACATAGATGGTTTCAACCCAGGCACTTTGATCTGATCCCAATTCCTAGGCCCCTTTGAATCAACAGCTTCACAAACTCCACTCCCCTCAATTGCACAAGTATCCATCACTAACATGAGAGCGTAAAATCAGTGATCAATTCAGGTTGCATGTACAGATGCAATCACAAGGCAAACAGCTTACACAACCACCACTACTCAAAACCCTAGGGAAACAAAAATACTAGGGTCCTGGCATTTTGAATAATAACAACATCAATATAAATTAAAACAAGAATATAATAATAATAATAATAATTTTAGACAAAACCATCTTTCAATCTTGGGATGAGATATTTCATGCAAAAATTTCTGAAAGTTAGGACATAGAATCTTGTATCCAAGTCACCCCCTTAGCAGGATGGTTCTTTGGCTCAACAAACACTGAGATATGGTGAGAGAGTTATTTAAAACAATTCCATAAAATGAAAGCATTAATGGCATATACTGAAGAATATTATGCATAGAGAATTTACACAGTATGGTTAGTTCACAGTGTTATCAATGAATGTTCTTTAGACTCCCCCAACATCTCCTCAGAAGTTTCCTCACATGCAGAAGGAACATTATATAGTTAATTGACACTGCCTAAAAAAGGGTATCGTACTTTTCTCCCCAGTTTTGTGTTGTTGGTAGAGAGAGAATCATAACTATTAAATTTTAGACAGACAATCATCTAAGAGGAAAGGTCACCTTCCCTAGACTAACCCAATGGCCCCATAAATAGAATATGAATATTTGTCCTCTAATGCAGCATTATCAGTTAAAAATATTGTTAATATATATCAAAGATATGCAAAACAAATTCCAAAATCTGCACACCTGAGCTTGGAGAAGGAGCTTCTCGGGACATGTGCTCTGATGATGTACCAGCATGATCCCCCTTTTCAAACTCTAAGGAAGATGAGTAAGCGACAGATGGTGATGCTAGATCTTGGAAACCCGAAATAGAGGATCCTTTACCAGTCTCCACCTGATTAAAATCATGACCTTTTGATTCATCTGGATCCTCAAAAACAGATGAACGCTGTTCAAAATACGGTGAATCCAAAATTATCTCTGGCTGTCGACTTAAAAAGTTCAAACGCATGTCACACTGGACGAGCTTTTCAAAATGTTTATTTAACAGCCCTTGTGGACATTGCAGAAAATGTTGCCTACAGGACCAAAAAAGTATATTTTTATGTCAGTATACTATCATTGCTCATTGCTACATAATAGCTGTATCTTCTCAAGTAAATTGCCAAAAGAAGTGAATCCTCAAAGCAGTCCCTGATGATGAATTTTAGAATTCAATGTACTCCAAAGGCTTATCCTATTATGGATGAAATAGATGGCTAATAGGTAAATGAATGAAAAAACAAAAAAACTTGGGAAGGAATAATTATAACAGAAGGTTCTCAGTTAAAAACAAATATAATCAGCAAAAACGGCTGCCTGCAGAATTTAGAAGATGGAGCATATTAGAAACAAGAATAAAAAGAAAGCAATAACAGATTCGCCCAGACAAGGTCTCCAATCAGTAAGAAAGGAAAATTTAATAATCATACCTGTGTATGCTAGCCTGTCCATTAGTAAAATCGGCTGTCGCCTGCCATAAGGTGTGCTTTCGGGCTGTGGATTAGTCTCCCTAAAGAAAAGAGGCTGCCTAGCCACCTACATTGCAAGAAAAACATCAATGTCCTAATTAGCCATATTAAAAGCTTCTCATAAACAAGTAGACAGATGCGCATATAGAGTAGAAGTATCATTACCACAACAGTCAATGTCCCAGGTGCATTATCAGGACAGTTAGCCTTCAGAGCCATAATATCTGACCACTGGATTTCTATCTTACTCTTCAGACCACCTTCAAGAACTTCCCAAACAAGCATGCTTTGCAAAGTAACACTTTGCGACCAACTCCCCTTCATATCTTGACTTATACTGCCAACAACAAATGATCCCACATCTTGTGTGTTAAATTACCACCATAAATCAAACCATACATACTAAATATTAGAATACCACAATCATGCGCATGAGAACACACACACATATACACAATTGAAACGCATAACAAACAAATACCTCCCAGCTCCCAATCCTTAGAATAGAAGCAGGAAAGTTTGAAGCCTTGAGCTTGTCAGTGGTGCCAGAAGCGGTACTAGTTTTACTCTCCTTAACTTCCAAATTATTATTATCAGTCGGTTGAGTTCCTGGCATTGAAGAAACTCCTTGAGAAAGCCTCATTTGAATCAAGTCCAAAAGTGATGGGCTCTTTCTCAGCCGTAATCCCAACGGGCTAGGCTCCTCCAGCGGATTGTATTGCGCAGGTGGAACAGGAAATGCATTAGCACCCGCACCCCACTGCTAAATTATCAACAAAACAGTCAAAATTCAAGCAATATTATTTTTAACACAATTATGATTTGCAACTGTGAAGCAACCACCACCATGAAATCAAATTAATATGCTAATGAAAGCCCAATATCACCAGAGATCTTAACTTTTTCACTTAAATCAAAATAAACAAAAAAACACACTATTCACGTTCTGTCCCAGCAATTGCAACATGCATGCCCAAGTGCAGAAAGAAAATCTAATTATCAAAAGAAAACGCAACGAAACTACAATCCGAAGAAAATCAAAATCATTACAACTGAATCTTATATTAAACCCAACACTAATCCTCAATTATTTAGCTGGCGAAGAAACTTTCAAATTTCTCGACAACGACAGCAAAACATAAGACCCCAGACTTATAGCCAAATTAAATTGCTCCACTCGGAGCTCAAGTAGATTTATTAATACGTTTGCCATTATTTTTCTTCATTTTCTCGTCAACCAAACAAGCAAACGTATCAGAGCAGAATAAGCACCTGTTGAACTGTCTGCGATGACTTGGAACGCTTGTTGAGAGGCCCATGCTCTTCCTCTAAGGGATCCTCATCCTCCACGATCTCTAGTTTCACCGGCACCTTGTTCCCATTTGATGACGTCGTTTCGGGTTCAGCCGGCGGACTCCCGGATTTCACTAACTGCACCATCGATTTTTCCCCAACCAAACACAGCACAGAGAAATCCGAATCCAAAACCAAAAGATTTTTCCCGTGAAAATTCAGAAGGAAACAAATCATACAAATCAAAACCGAATCTCTTTCTTTTTCTGGGATCAAGAAAATATATGATGGACGACAACCCTAAAATTGAGATGTGAACTCATTTTAAAGGTGCACTTTGACGGCGTGCACGTGCCAAATCCAGCGTTTACAAGGAATGGCACGTGTCTTTTTGACCGCAGCGGTTGAAATTACAGAAATGTTGGCTTCAAAGTGGTCCTGGTCTTCGGAGCATGCGAGGAGTTAGGTCATTTAGCTGTAGTATATATATATATATATATATATATATATATATATATATATATATATATATATATATATTGGTGGTGCTGCTCGAATATTTTTCCTATGGGTCTGAACTTATAAGATAAGAGAGGAAACTGAGTGAGTTGGCTTAGACAATCTCTCAGATGTATAAGTCAGCATAAATGCTGAGTAAATTACAAGATTGACTTGAAAGAACAGCATACCTAATTGTGGAGGTTTAAGTTCCTTATATAGATATCGGGTAGATTCCTATTTAGAGTAAGATTTAGCATTGAGATAAGATTTTTATTTTAGAGTGGGACTCAGAATCTTGATAATATGAGATGCTTATTCTTAATGGATAGTGTTTGAATTGTATTAGGATTGTCACTTGACTAGGCAAGTATCTCAATGTCTGAACCAATCACATAGGTATTTTAGGGTTATATTATATCATTAGTCTCCTTCGAGTATGAATTTTTAGATTTGATATCAAATGGTAATTAGATGACAAATTTCTGGTCATGTGATAAAACTTTTTGAAATTTGTTGAAATTTCACATTGAAAAAAAATGAAGTAAAAAGACAATATATAAGTGGTTGGGTTACAAGATTGACTAGCTAGTCATTTTGATGTGTAAAGCAATTTAATCATTTATATAAATCTGAATTAAAATGAATTAATTGTAAATTAACCGATACTCTCTCTGAATTTAACAAGATTTTGTGGCGAGTCATCGCTTTAAAAATTTTTAAGTGGTAGTTTTATGCCTTGCAAACTGAAATATATTGTTGGATGCCCAATTGAGTAAATTAAATTTTGTCTAATGCCTCTTAGGCAAAGTTAATATTATTGTCTTGTTAAATGGCTCAGTCAAGACTTTTATGGTGAACTTATACTTTAGGTAGCTTATTTACGTCCTTTGGGTAGACTTATGCCTTAAGTGACATATCTACACCCTTTGGGCAGACTTATGCCTTAAGTGGCTTGTTAATGCTTCTTTGGCGGACTTATGCCTTATTGGCTATGTCGACGCCTCTTTGGGCGAACTTATACATTAAATTGGGTTGTCTATGCCACTTGGGTGAACTTTGTGCCTTAAATCGGCTTGTCTATGCTACTTAGGTGGACTTGTGCCTTAAATTGGTTTGTTAACGTAATTTGGGCAAACTTAATTTTATTGTCATGTTAAGTGGCTTGTTGACACCTTTATGGCAGACTTATGCCTTAGGTGGCTTGTCAATGCCGTTTTGGGCGAACTTATGCTTTAGGTGGCTTATCGATGCCTTTTTGGGCGAAGTTATGCTTTAGATGGATTTGTCTACACTACATGGGTGGACTAGTGCCTTGGATGGCTTTGTCTACGCTGGTTTGGGCGGACTTATACCTTAGATGGCATGTTGACATCTCTTTGGTAGACTTATGCCTTAAATTACATTTTCTATGCCACTTAGGTAGACTTGTGTCTCAAACACCTCAAATTGGCCTGTTTATGCCACTTGGGTAGACTTGTGCCTTAAATTGGCTTGTTTATACCACTTGAATAAACTTATGCCTTGAATGGCTTTCTCTACACTTATTTTGGTGGATTTATGCCTTAGATGTCTTATCGATACCTCTTTAGTGGACTACGCTTTAAGTGGTTTGTTGATGCCTTTTTGAGAGGATTTATATCTTAGATGGATTTGTTTGTGTCAGATGGGCGAACTTGTGCCTTAGATGGCTTTGTATATGCCTTTTTGGGTAGAATTATGCATTGGATGGCTATGTCTATGCTTATTTGGGCAGGCTTCTGCTTTATATGGCTTTTCGATGCCTCGTTGGCAAACTTATGCCTTAATTTGTGTTGTCTATGCCATTTGGGAGGACTTGTGCCTCAAATTGGCTTATTTAAGCCACTTAGGTGGCTTTATGCCTTAAATTGGCTTGTCTATACTACTTGGGCACCTTAGATGGCTTTTTTTAAGCGTATTTGCGCAGACTTATGCCTTGGATGGCTTGTCGAAACTTCTTTGGCAGACTTGTGCCTTAAATTGCCCTGTCTATGCCATTTGGGCAGACTTATGCCTTAAATTGGCTCGTCTATGCCACTTTGGGTAGACTTATACCTTAGATGGCTTATTGATGTCTCTTTGGCATACTTTTACCTTAAATTATGTTGTCTACCCCTTGTGCCTTAAATTGACTTGTCTACGCTACTTAGGTGAACTGATGTCTTAAATTAGCTTGTTTACGCCACTTAGGCAGACTTATGTCTTTGATGGCTTTGTCTATGCCTATTTGGGTAGACTTATGCCTTGGATGACTTATCAATGCCTATTTAGTCGACTTATGCCTTAAATTCTTTGGCAAGAAAATGTACACATTTAGTTTTTGCATGCAGCTATATGCCTTCACTCTTTGTAGCTATTGGCTCTTTGGTGGGCACTATAACCTTTGATGAATTGCTACAAAAATAATGCTTGTATAAATATGTTGGTTGTGAAGATAACACATATTGCAAATAATACATCAAGTGTATATTTATATTTCAAGTAGGTTTAAATATTAACCTTGACAACCATTAAGGGCTTCATACATGGAGGTAACACATTATACCTTTATTGAAATATTTCTATGCATACATGCATATGTAAATAAATTTAATTTCAATGAAAAACTAAAACTTGTACCTTCATCAAAATTAAGGGCGATATTGGAGTAAAGAAATTTAGAGGAATAAACACTAAAATGAATGTACATACCCCACAACTAGTTATTTATCATTGATAATAATACTAGACTATGTAATTTACTCTAATTAAATTTGTATAATTGCCTTTAATAAATTATAGGAACAAATTCCTAAAATCAATACTAAATTAAATATTTTAATTTAAGTCATACTTCGACTAAAATTAAAATTATAATTTAATTACCATGAAGATAAAATTGAATTTTAACAAAAGAATATCCACAAATTTTATCTTGGCTCAAAAAGCAATGTCAAAGGGCAATATGGGCAATGGATTTTTAATGACAAATTTGTGATTTTTCCTTGTTAAATCATGTGCAAGTGCTTTCATTAGCACATTGCTATTTTGCCTAAAACTAAATGCCATTCTAATTATCTATGATATGTGGCACATATTGTAAAATAAGTAAGGTATGCATTTGCTCTGCACAAAGGTTTGATGGCAGTGTTGTAATATTGAAGACTAGTGATTTTTTCCTTCATAGAGGAGGCTGTGGCATTTTTGTAAATAAGAACATAAATCAAGGCTATTGTTCCACCCAGCAAACGGTGACAACTTGCGTAAATTGGAAAAATAAAAATTTAATAAGATAGTGAATTTTAAAATATTTACCCTAAATAAATTTAAATCTAAACTAAACACAATGTTTTTCCTGTTATATATAAATTTTAAAATATCTTGCCAAATTTTAAAAAAACATTTGAAATGTATTAAATTCTTAAATTAATGTAACATCATTTCAAATTTAAATTATATAAAAAATGAAATAAAGTTTAAATTAAATGTTTGAATGCAAAACTAAATATTATTTATAATTCATTAATCCTCTTAAAAATTATCAACCAAATTAAAAAATTAATCAAACTAAAAATTGAAATAAAATAATTAATTGTCTTAAAGGACTCTCAAATCACAAATACGCTATAAAAAAAATAAAGTATAAAAATGATATTGTAATTTAAGTATGTAAGTGCTGAAATTCAAATATAATTGAATGAAAAAATACATACGATTCAAATTTAGTTGAGTACAAACCAAATCCCTGTAATAAGAAAATAACAAAACAAATAAACAATAATTATTATGAGATAAAAAAAAACCACATTAGTTATTTAAATTTGTATCTACATTTTTTAAATAAAATTAAGAAATTAATATTAATAATAATTAACAAGTTGCATAATTTGATAAGTTAAGAAAAAAAAGGGATAATCCAATTTATTTTCATAACAATTAAAGTAATATTAATTAATTAATAAAGTACAATATTTAAATGGTATAATTAGAATATAAAATCAAAAATTATAAGGAATAATTTAATTTATTTTCCAAACAATTTAAAAAAATGTTAATTATTTTTTTTTTAAAAAGAACATTTTTCCTTTCTAAATGCATCCTCCAACACCGCTTTTGTTTTTACTTTTGTTTTTTCTTTTCTTTTAAACAAAAAGTTTTAAATAGGCACACTCAATTCTCATAAGTCATACATGTGTATCACTTTGATATTCAAACCCTAGCCTCAAATCAATCTACCACATCACATGCATTACTCTTGCTAACAAAAAAAAATTTTCCCACTCAACCACTAGAGATGGCAGCCACTACCTTCTAGCCTACTCACAAATCACATACTTCCTCATCCAAGCTCCTCATCGACAACTCACAGCCCAAACTCTTCCCAAACTATAAACCACTGCCATCTTGCTGTGTTCCTAGAATCCAAGCCCATAAATCTCAATTTCCAATCATGCTTCTATGTAGGCTATATATCTTTTTTGAATAATTAACTATCGTGGTCGACCCAACCCTTTGATTCATCCACATGCAATCCTTCACCCATGGCGTTCTTAAGCCTCTTGTTTGCCCAGATCCACTAATAAAATAGGTTAAAATGCAAGATCTAGCAAAAGTTTACGACCTACAACAGGGAATCAACAAGTGTCTTGATCTTAGATGCTTATCCTTTGATGGTGAGCTTCATTTCTTTCATAAAAGCACATGAATAATTTGTGTTTTTTTTTTTATTATTTCTTAACCATCTTTGTTTTTGATCTCAAAATGTAATTGAAAAGGCCAAAATCGGTGAGCTTCTCCTCCTCTCTTCTATAATATTTTTTTTTTCTTTTTTCCCCAATTTCAACCACTAATCATCTGAAATTTCATTAAAATGTGAGGAATCTACGGGCAAGAAGAACCACCAGCTCTATCCATCCATCCATATAATGATAGGTGTAGATTTTCTCTTTGTTATGTTCAATGGAAATGTAATTTAGATTTTTAAGCATAAATTCTAAATGCATTGCCTTTGTTTGCTCTTTTATATATATATATATATATATATGAATGCATAAACTAAACATTAAAAGGTAGGAAAAGAAAATATATAAGAAATAAAATTAACTTAAGCATGACATAAAACACGTTATTAATAATTACTATCAGCCAAATAGTTTCATTAACAACAACCCTTTTACAAAACCAAAATTAGAAGAGATAGAAGTTAAAAACCCATAAACCCCATTTTAAAACAGGAGAAACAAAAATAGATATACAAATTAGGCTTTAGATATTGACTGCAGTAATAAAAATAGTTGCATAACATTAGTCAAGGCTTTAGAAATCAAGTCATTGACAAAGTCCTTAATATTTTTTAAAATTGTAGTTAATTTCTTACATTCCTTCACTTTTTTTTTATACTCAATAAGCAACGAATCATAAAGACACTTTAAGGCTTCCAATTCCCTTTCGATCCAATTATTCTTAAAATTAAGCTCATTAACAACGTTAACAACCTATGTATAGCCATTTTTAATCCAAGACAAATCCCTATAGTTAAAGTCCTTTAGCTCAAAGCCATAATAGCCTTTAAAGTCTCCAAAGCTAATATCGTAGCACAATGCCTAGCATCATCAACACTGGTGTTGCTAATTGTCATTTTGTCTAAAAGTATTGCAACACCCTCAGCATCATGGTGCATAAAGAGTACTTTAGCCCCAAAGAAACTCTCATTAGAATTTCTTAGAGGGTAAGATGGCTGTGGAATATATATCGTTCAGAACATTGAGAACTACATTTTCGAGAGAGCCTAAAAATCGTAATCTTAAAAAAAAAACAATTCAGGAAAATTAAAAAACAGAGGCAAAAGTAAAAAAATAAAAAAGACTGCTAATAATATAAGCAATTTAAATTCCAAACCTATCTAAACCACAATCTCAGTTAGTTTTACTTATGGCATTATCTAAATTGGTATTGATTATGAAATTTATAGCTCACAAAACATATAATAACCTATCCTTATTATATTTATTGGGATAGTTGATACCCTGGTTGATGCCGTGTTTTGCATCATAAGGCAGGAATAGGATTTGAATCTATAATCTTCAGATCATGAGCCTGATGAGTTGACCATTCCTCTACCCCGCTTATCTTTCAAACTTTGAAAACTTTGACTTGCATGTGTCAAGTATAACGCTTAATGATTGATCTACCAGATGCTATAACCTTTTTTTAGAATCATACATATGAGCTTCTCAAGTAAGCTTTAATCATTTTTTTTTATGAAAATATAGAGTAATAGATAGCCTTTCCCATCAAGATGCAACACTATGATGTGTGAATCTGCCTATGATTATTATTTCTTTATTTTTTTTATTTGTGCCTTTCATTTTGTTAATTGCTTACATTATGTTTACTTTAAATAGTTTGTTTCTTTAGGGTTCTTCACTCCAAAGATATAAATATATTATAACATTTTTAGATTAAATATTCTTTGAGGCTTTTCACTTTTGGTGTATGATTCTAGCATCCAAATTACTAATACATAAATTGAAACTCCATTTTGTATTGACAACCATACTTTAGTCTCTCTAGCTTACAACCAAATACAAACCTATGCATTTAAGCCATGGGGGAAAGGAAGCTTGTTTTCCTTGTTGCTTACATTTTTAATATAATTAGAGGAATCTAAGAGACACTAAAAAGTTTCTAGGCCATCTAAAGAATAGTTTAATAATGTAAAAAAAAAGATAAAAAATAAAAATACTCAATGTATCTACATATATAACATTGTGATGTGCCTACAAGGGGGTCAAGAATTGTCATCAATTTTAAAACCATGAAGCATGTTCTTCATAAGCATGTAAGATGGAAAGAATATGGGAAACCCTTTCATTATGATTGCATGGGCTTGGTGAAAGCAAAAGTGTTAAGCCTGTTTGGAGTTAAGAAAATTAGGCCCAAATAAAGCACGCTAATGGGGCATGCATTGGGCTGACTTGTGATGGGCATTTATTCTTGAAAATTCATAGGTCCATAATATTGTATTATTTATTCACTTTTGAAAGCTCATATTGATGAGATTTTAGTGTTTTTGATACCTTTTATGTTTCTATATGGGTTGAGAGTCAATTTGGCATATTTGATTACCAAATATTCTCCAAGATCTTCAAAGATTATGCCCAGCAATAATATAAACGAATTTTGACTTGTCAACTCAGAATACAATCATGGGAGATTATTCCTATCTTGGAAGATCTTGGCTAACATTTTATTAATTAGGAACTTTTGCTTATTTTTTCCTATTTCTATTAGGATTTATTCCAAATATTTATTTCTTTATTCCTAATTAGTTTCTTTGTAATTTTCCTCTTTAGTTTCTTATCTTTGCCTATAAATAGGCTCACATATGTAATGCTTAAACACAATGAAGAGATTTCAGACACTTTAGAGAATAAAGAGAAAAGATTAGCATAAGTGCTACCAAATTTCAATTCTTATCAATCTAGTTTGATTGTGGTGAATTACTTGACTTATCATAAGGTTCCTTGTGTGGTGTCTACCTTTAAAGATTGGGTTCTTTGTGGCGTTCTGAACTTATCAAAGAATTTCTCTCTTTTTCTTATCCTTTTATCTTTCTTGTTTTGTTCTTAGTTTCAGTTCATATACATCAAAACCACAAAAAGATTTTCTTTTATCTTTTCTTTTTTTACTTTGTTACAAGTAAAACCAGAAAATACCACAAGAGTTAAAATCTGACAGAATTGAATTCTTGTGTTTTGAGTGTTTTTTTGCTTAATTTTTATTTATTCTCTATTTTTTTAATGTTAGTTTTCTTATTTCTTTCTCTTAATTCGAATTCCTTTTTGTTCAATTTGATTGAGTTATTTCCTCCCTCACCAAGGCACATCAATTTGTTATCAG
Organism: Hevea brasiliensis; assembly: GCF_030052815.1. NCBI lineage: Eukaryota > Viridiplantae > Streptophyta > Magnoliopsida > Malpighiales > Euphorbiaceae > Hevea > Hevea brasiliensis. The sequence continues at coordinate 102,410 of NW_026614775.1, forward strand.
AGCTTAGGTGATAGCACTTTGTGTTCTTGAGAGTGCAAACACATGAGGGAGTGTGTGAATTGAGTGTTCTATATATACAAAAAAAAAATTTTCGCAACAAGTTATGAAGATATTTTATCACAACTTCACAACATCATTTATACTTCGAAGAGCATGACTAGGCTGTGCAAATTGAAATAAGATGACAAGTGTGGAGAAGAATATTTGATGGAGTTTGTTGAATGCTATGATTGTCAAGAGCCTCAATAGTAAACAATTAGAGATTTCTTATAGGTTTGAGGTATGATATTACAAGAATAGTTAAATTACAACAGTTTGATTCTTTGGATGAATTAATTCAACTTGCATATAAGGCAGAATGGCAATGTGTGCATAATACCAAATCAGCTTCTACATTATCAAATTCAAACCTAAAAGAGGAGACAATCTTAGAACTTATTCAAGAAGAAGTTGAGAACAAGCATGAAGTACTCTTGACAGAGAAGGAGCAAGATGACGTTGTGGAAGAAATTGTTGTGTATGCTGATGAGGGAGAATTGCTATCCTTGGATTCCATAGCACAAGATAATGAGCCTGTGGAGTTAATGACTTTATCACTAACAATTCCCAATGAAGTTTCATTGTCTTTGTCAAATTGCAGGTTTGAAGAGGTGCAAGTCAAGGTGCCAAAAGTGTTTGATACTTTTGTTCCTCTACCCCAAATAGATCATGCTGTATCCAAACAAATAAGAAGAGTAAACCTTTCAAATCTTGTTCTTAATGTCCTTGGCAAGGATTTGAGGATAAATCCTTTTCAAGAAGGGGGGTATGATGTGCCTACAAGGGGGTTAAGAATTATCATCAATTTTAGATCCTTGAAGCATGTTCTTCACAAGCATGTAAGATGGAAAGAACATGGGAAACCCTTTCATTATGATTGCATGGGCTTGGTGAAAGCAAAAGAGTTAAGCCTGTTTGGAGTTAAAAAAATTATGCCCAAATGGAGTACACTATTGGGGCATGTATTAGGCTGACTTGTGGTGGGCATTTATTTTTCAAAATTCATGGGTCCATAATATGATATTATTTATTCACTTTTGGAAGCCCATATTGAGGAGATTTTAGTATTTCTTATGTCTTTTATGTTCCTATATGGGTTTGGAGTTAATTTGGCATATTTGACCACCAAATATTCTTCAAGATCTTCAAAGATTATGGCCAGCAACAATATGGACGAATTTTGACTTGTCAACTCAGAATACAATCATGGGAGATTATTCCTATTTTAGAAGATCTTGGCTAGCACTTTATTAATTAGGAATCTTTTACTTCTCTTTTCCTATTTCCATTAGGATTTATTCCAAATCTATATTTCTTTATTTCCTAATTAGTTTCTCTGTAATTTTACTCTTTAGTTTCTTATCTTTGCCTATAAATAGGCTCACATATATAATGCTTAAATATAATGAAGAGATTTCAGACACTTCAGAGAATGAAGAGAAAAGCATAGCACAAGTGCTACCAAATTTCAATTCTTATTAATCTAGTTTGATTGTGGTGAATTACTTGACTTATTATAAGGTTCCTTGTGTGGTGTCTACCTTTGAAGATTGGGTTCTTTGTGGCGTTCTGAACTTATCAAAGAATTTCTCTTTTTAATTTATCCTTTTATCTTTTTTGTTTTGTTCTTAGTTTCAGTTTATATACATCAAAACAACAAAAAGATTTTCTTTTATCCTTTTTTTTTTTACTTTATTGCAAGTAAAACCAAAAAATACCAAAAGAGTTAAAATCTGACAGAATTGAATTCTTGTGTTTTGAGTGTTGTTTTTTTGCTTGATTTTTATTTATTCTATATTTATTTAATGTTAGTTTTCTTATTTCTTTCTCTTAATTTGAATTTCCTTTTTGTTCAATTCGATTGAGTTATTTCCTCCCTCACCAAGGCATAACAGTTTATGATGGGCTTACAAGGGGGTCAAGAATTTTCATCAAGTTTAGAACCTTGAAGCATGTTCATCATAAGTGTGTAAGATGGAAAGAACATGGGAAACCCTTTCATTATATGGGCCTAGTGAAAACAAAAAAGTTAAGCCTATTTAGAGTTAAGAAAATCAGGCCCAAATGGAGCACACTATTGGGGCATGTATAGGGCTGACTTATGGTGGGGCATTTATTCTTCTAAATTCGTGGGTCCATAATATGATATTATTTATTCACTTTTGGAAGCCCATATTGAGGAGATTTTAGTGTTTCTAATGCCTTTTATGTTCTTATATGGGTTGGGAATTAATTTGGCATATTTGACCACCAAATATTCTCCAAGATCCTCATAGATTATGGCAAGCAACAATATGGACGAATTTTAACTCATCAACTCAGAATACAATATTGAGAGATTATTACTATCTTGGAAGATCTTGGCTAAGACTTTATTAATTAGGAATCTTTTACTTTTCTTTTCCTATTTCTATTAGGATTTATTCCAAATCTGTATTTCTTTATTTCCTAATTAGTTTCTCTGTAATTTTCCTCTTTAGTTTCTTATCGTTGCCTATAAATAGGCTCACATATGTAATGCTTAAACACAATTAAGAGATTTAAAAAACTTCAGAGAATGAAGAGAAAAGCTTAGTATAAGTGCTACCAAATTTCAATTCTTATCAATCAGTTGTGATTGTGGCAAATTACTTGACTTATCACCAGGTTTCTTGTGTGGCATCTACCTTTGAAATTGGATTCTTTGTGGCGTTCTGAACTTATCAAAGAATTTCTATCTTCTGCTTATCTTTTTATCTCTCTTGTTTTATTCTTAGTTTCAGTTCACAAACATTAAAACCCCAAAAAGATTTTCTTTTATCCTTTCTTTTTTACTTTGTTGCAAGTAAAACCAGAAAATACCAAAAGAGGTAAAATTTGACAGAATTTCATTCTTTTTGTTTTGAGTGTTCTTTCTTGATTTTTATTTATTTCCTATTTGTTTAATGTTAGTTTTCTTATTTCTTTCTCTTAATTCGAATTTCCTTTTTGTTCAATTCAATTGAGTTATTTCCTCCCTCACTAAGACACATCAGTTTGGTATCAGAGCTTGGGTGGTAGCACTTTGTATTCTTGAGAGTGCAAACACATGAGGGAGTGTGTGAATTGAGTGTTCTATATATATATAAAAAAAATGTTTCCAACAAGTTATGAAGATGTTTTGTCACAACTTCACAACAACATTCATGCTTTAGAGAGTATGACTAGGCTGTTCAAATTGAAACAAGGAAACCAGTGTGTAGAAGAATATTTGATGGAGTTCATTGAATGCTATGGTTGTCAAGAGCCTCAACAACAAACAATTGCGAGGTTTCTTATAGGTTTGAGAGATGACATTGCAAGAATAGTTGAATTGCAGTAGTTTGATTCTTTGGATGAATTAATTCAACTTGCATATGAGGCGGAATGGCAATGCATGCATAATACCAATTCAGCATCTACATCATCGAATTCCAACCTCAAAGAGGCGACAAGCTCGCAACTTATTCAAGAAGAAGTTGAGAATAAGCATGAAGTACACTTGACAGAGAAGGAGCAAGATGACGTTGTGGAAGAAATTATTGTGTATGCTGATGAGGGAGAATTGCTATCTTTGGGTTCCAATATGCAAGATGATGAATATGAGGAATTAATGTCTTTATCACTAACAATTCCCAATGAAGTTTCATTGTCTTTGTCAAATTGCAGATTCGAAGAGGTGAAAGTTAAAGTACCAAAAGTGTTTACCACTCTTATTACTCTACCCCAAAGAGATCATGTTACGTCCAAACAAATGGTGAACAGAGCATTAAGAAAAGTGGACCTTTCAGGTCTTGTTCTTAATGTCCTTGGCCAGGATTTGAGGACAAATCCTTTTCAAGAAGGGGGGTATGATGTGCCCATAAGGGGGCCAAGAATTTTCATCAATTTTAGAACCTTGAAGCATGTTCATCACAAGCATGTAAATGGAAAGAACATGGGAAACCCATTCATTATGATTGCATGGGCGCAATGAAAACAAAAGAGTTCCTATTTGGAGTTAAGAAAATTAGGCCTAAATAGAGAACACTATTGGGGCATGTATAGGGCTGACTTGTGGTGGGACATTTATTCTTCCAAATTCGTGAGTCCATAATATGGTATTATTTATTCACTTTTGGAAGCCCATATTAAGGAGATTTTAGTGTTTCTGATGCCTTTTATGTTCCTACATGGGTTGGGAGTCAATTTGGCATATTTGACCACAAAATATTCTCCAAGATCTTCATAGATTATGGTGAGCAATAATATGGACGAATTTTGACTTGTCAACTCAGAATACAATATTGAGAGATAATTACTATCTTGGAAGATCTTGGCTAGGACTTTATTAATTAGGAATCTTTTACTTTTCTTTTCCTATTTCTATTAGGATTTATTCCAGATCTGTATTTCTTCATTTCCTAATTAGTTTCTCTGTAATTTTCCTCTTTAGTTTCTTATCTTTGCCTATAAATAGACTCACATATGTAATACTTAAACACAATTAAGAGATTTCAAAAACTTCAGAGAATGAAGAGAAAAGCTTAGCTTGAGTGCTACCAAATTTCAATTCTTATCAATCAGTTGTGATTGTGGTGAATTACTTGACTTATCACAAGGTTCCTAGTATGGCATCTACCTTTGAAGATTAGGTTCTTTGGGGCATTCTGAACTTATCAAATAATTTTTATCTTTTACTTGACCTTTTTATCTTTCTTGTTTTGTTTTTAGTTTCAGTTCACAAACATCAAAACCGTAAAAAGGATTTTCTTTTATCCTTTCTTTTTACTTTGTTGCAAGTAAACCAAAAAATACCAAAAGAGTTAAAATCTGACAGAATTTCATTCTTGTGTTTTGAGTATTCTTTCTTGATTTTTATTTATTTCCTAATTGTTTAATGTTAGCTTTCTTATTTCTTTCTCCTAATTCGAATTTCCTTTTTTTTCAATTTAATTGAGTTATTTTCTCCCTCACCAAGGCACATCAGTTTGGTATCAGAGCTTAGGTGCTAGCACTTTGTATTCTTAAGAGTGCAAACATGTGAGGGAGTGCGTGAATTGAGTGTTCTATATATATATAAAAAAATGTTTCCAATAAGTTTTGAAGATGTTTTGTCACAACTTCACAACATCATGCTTCAAAGAGTATGACCAGGCTATTCAAATTGAAACAAGGTGACAAGTGTACAGAAGAATATTTGATGGCGTTCGTTGAATGCTATGGTTATCAAGAGCCTCAACAGCAAACAATTACGAGATTTCTTATAGGTTTGAGGGATGACATTGCAAGAATAGTTGAATTGCAGCAGTTTGATTCTTTGGATGAATTAATTCAACTTGCATATGAGGCAGAATGGCAATGCATGTATAATACAAACTCAGCTTCTATATCATCGAATTCCAACCTTAAAAAGGCGACAAGCTTGCAACTTATTCAAGAAGAAGTTGAGAATAAGCATGAAGTACACTTGATAGAGAAGGAGCAAGATGACGTTGTGGAAGAAATTATTGTGTATGTTGATGAGGGAGAATTACTATCCTTGGGTTTCATTATGCAAGATGATGAACATGAGGAATTAATGTCTTTATCACTAATAATTCCCAATGAAGTTTTATTGTCTTTGTCAAATTGTAGATTCGAAGAGGTGTAAGTTAAAGTACCAAAAGTGTTTACCACTTTTGTTACTCTACCCCAAAGATATCATGTCACGTCTAAACAAATGATGAACGGAGCATTAAGAAAAGCGGACCTTTCAGATCTTGTTCTTAATGTCCTTGGTCAGGATTTGAGGACAAATCCTTTTCAAGAAGGGGGGTATGATGTGCCTACAAGAGGGTCAAGAATTTTCATCAATTTTAGAAACTTGAAGCATGTTCATCACAAACATGTAAGATGGAAAGAACATGGGAAACCCATTCATTATGATTGCATGGGCATAGTGAAAACAAAAGAGTTAAGCCTATTTGGAGTAAAGAAAATTAGGCCCAAATAGAGCACACTATTGGGGCATGTATAGGGCTGACTTGTGGTGGGGCATTTATTCTTCCAAATTCGTGGGTCCATAATATGGTATTATTTATTCACTTTTGGAAGCCCATATTAAGGAGATTTTAGTGTTTTTGATGCCTTTTATGTTCCTATATGGGTTGGGAGTCAATTTGGCTTATTTGACCACCAAATATTCTCCAAGATCTTCATAGATTATGGCGAGCAACAATATGGACGAATTTTCACTTGTCAACTCAGAATACAATATTGAGAGATTATTACTATCTTGAAGATCTTGGCTAGGACTTTATTAATTAGGAATCTTTTACTTTTCTTTTTCTATTTCTATTAGGATTTATTCCAGATCTGTATTTCTTTATTTCCTAATTAGTTTCCCTGTAATTTTCCTCTTTAGTTTCTTATCTTTGCCTATAAATAGGCTCACATATGTAATGCTTAAACACAATTAAGAGATTTCAAAAACTTCAGAGAATGAAGAGAAAAGCTTAGCATAAGTGCTACCAAATTTCAATTCTTATCAATCAGTTGTGATTGTGGAAAATTACTTGACTTACCATAAGATTCCTTGTGTGGCGTCTACCTTTGAAGATTGGATTCTTTGTGGCGTTCTGAACTTATCAAAGAATTTCTATCTTCTGCTTATCCTTTTATCTCTCTTGCTTTGTTCTTAGTTTCAGTTCAAAAACATCAAAACCCCAAAAAAGATTTTCTTTTATCGTTTCTTTTTACTTTGTTGTGAGTAAAATCAGAAAATACCAAAAGAGTTAAAATCTAACAGAATTTCATTCTTTTGTTTTGAGTGTTCTTTCTTGATTTTTATTTATTTCCTATTTGTTTAATGTTAGTTTTCTTATTTCTTTCTCTTAATTTGAATTTTCTTTTTGTTCAATTCAATTGAGTTATTTCCTCCCACACCAAGGCACATCAGTTTGGTATTAGAGCTTAGGCGGTAGCACTTTGTATTCTTGAGAGTGCAAAAATGTAAGGGAGTGTGTGAATTGAGTGTTATATATATATATATATATATATATATATGTTTGCAATAGGTTATGAAGATGTTTTGTCACAACTTCACAACATCATTCATACTTTAGAGAGTATGACTAGGCTGTTCAAATTGAAACAAGGTGACAAGTGTGTAGAAGAATAATTGATGGAGTTCGTTGAATGCTATGGTTGTCAAGAACCTCAACAGCAAACAATTGCGAGATTTCTTATAGGTTTGAGGGATAACATTGCAAGAATAGTTGAATTACAGCAGTTTGATCCTTTGGATGAATTAATTCAACTTGCATATGAGGCAAAATGGCAATGCATGCGTAATACCAATTCATCTTCTACATCATCGAATTGCAACCTCAAAGAGGCGACAAGCTTGCCACTTAATCAAGAAGAAGTTGAGAATAAGCATGAAGTACACTTGACAGAGAAGGAGCAAGATGACGTTGTGAAAGAAATTGTTGTTTATGCTGATGAGGAAGAATTGCTATCCTTGGGTTCCATTATGCAAGATGATGAACATGAGGAATTAATGTCTTTATCACTAACAATTCCCAATGAAGTTTCATTATCTCTGTCAAATTGTAGATTCGAAGAGGTGCAAGTTAAGGTACCAAAAGTGTTTACCACTTTTGTTACTCTACCCCAAAGAGATCATGTCACGTCCAAACAAATGATGAATGGAGCATTAAGAAAAGTGGACCTTTCAGATCTTGTTCTCAATGTCCTTGGTCAGGATTTGAGGACAAATCCTTTTCAAGAAAGGGGCTATGATGTGCCTACAAGAGGGTCAAGAATTTTCATCAATTTTAGAACCTTGAAGCATGTTTATCACAAGCATGTAAGATGGAAAGAACATGGAAAACCCTTTCATTATGACTGCATGGGCCTGGTGAAAACAAAAGAGTTAAGCCTATTTGGAGTTAAGAAAATTATGCCCAAATAGAGCACACTATTGGGGCATGTATAGGGCTGACTTGTGGTGGGGCATTTATTCTTCTAAATTCCTGGGTCCATAATATGGTATTATTTATTCACTTTTGGAAGCCCATATTAAGGAGATTTTAGTGTTTCTGATGCTTTTTATGTTCTTATATGGGTTAGGAGTCAATTTGGCTTATTTGACCACTAAATATTCTGCAAGATCTTCATAGATTATGGCGAGCAATAATATGGACGAATTTTGACTTATCAACTCAGAATACAATATTGAGAGATTAATACTATCTTGGAAGATCTTGGCTAGGACTTTATTAATTAGGAATCTTTTATTTTTCTTTTCCTATTTCTATTAGGATTTATTCTAGATCTGTATTTCTTTATTTCCTAATTAGTTTCCCTGTAATTTTCCTCTTTAGTTTTTTAATCTTTGCCTATAAATAGGCTCACATATGTAATGCTTAAACACAATTAAGAGATTTTAAAAACTTCAGAGAATGAAAAGAAAAGCTCAGCATAAGTGCTACCAAATTTCAATTCTTATCAATCAATTGTGATTGTGGCAAATTACTTGACTTACCACAAGGTTCCTTGTGTGGCATCTACCTCTGAAGATTAGATTCTTTATAGGGTTCTGAACTTATCAAAGAATTTTTATCTTCTGCTTATGCTTTTATCTCTCTTGTTTTATTCTTAGTTTCAGTTCAAAAACATCAAAACCCCAAAAAGATTTTCTTTTATCCTATCTTTTTACTTTGTTGTAAGTAAAATCAGAAAATACCAAAAGAGTTAAAATCTGACAGAATTTCATTCTTTTATTTTGAGTGTTTTTTCTTGATTTCTATTTATTTTCTATTTGTTTAATGTTAGTTTTCTTATTTCTTTCTCTTAATTTGAATTTCCTTTTTTTTCAATTCAATTGAGTTATTTCCTCCCTCACTAAGGCACATCAGTTTGGTATCAGAGCTTGGGTGGTAGCACTTTGTATTCTTGACAGTCTAAACACTTGAAGGAGTGTGTGAATTGAGTGTTCTATATGTATAAAAAAAATATTTGCAACGGGTTATGAAGATGTTTTTTTATAACTTCACAACATTATTCATGCTTTCAGAGAGTATGACTAGGTTGTTCAAATTGAAACAAGGTGACAAGTGTGTAGAAGAATATTTGATGGAGTTCGTTGAATGCTATGGTTGTCAAGAGCCTCAATAGCAAACAATTGCGAGATTTCTTATAGGTTTGAGGGATGACATTGCAAGAATAGTTGAGTTGTAGCAGTTTGATTCTTTAGATGAATTAATTCAACTTGCATATGAGGCGTAATGGCAATGCATGCATAATACCAATTCAGCTTCTACATCATCGAATTCCAACCTCAAAGAGGTGACAAGCTTGCAACTTATTCAGGAAGAAGTTAAGAATAAGCATGAAGTACACTTGACAGAGAAGGAGCAAGATGATGTTGTGGAAGAAATTGTGTATGCTGATGAGGGAGATTTGCTATCCTTGGGTTCCATTATGCAAAATGATGAACATGAGGAGTTAATGTCTTTATCACTAATAATTCACAATGACGTTTCATTGTCTTTGTCAAATTATAGATTCGAAGAGGTGCAAGTTAAGGTACCATAAATGTTTGCCACTTTTGTTACTCTACCCCAAAGAGATAATGTTTCGTCCAAACAAATGATGAACGGAGCATTAAGAAAAGAGGAACTTTCATATCTTGTTCTTAATATCCTTGGCTGGGATTTAAGGACAAATCCTTTTCAAGAAGGGGGTATGATGTGCCTCCAAGGGGGTCAAGAATTTTCATCAATTTTAGAACCTTGAAGCATATTCATCACAAGCATGTAAGATGGAAAGAACATGGGAAACCCTTTCATTATGATTGCATGGGCGTAGTGAAAACAAAAGAGTTAAGCCTATTTGGAATTAAGAAAATTAGGCCAAAATAGAGCTCACTATTGGGGCATGTATAGCGCTGACTTGTGGTGGGGCATTTATTCTTCCAAATTCGTAGGTCCATAATATGGTATTATTTATTCACTTTTGGAAGCCTATATTAAGGAGATTTTAGTGTTTCTAATGCCTTTTATATTTCTATATGGGTTGGGAGTCAATTTGGCATATTTGACCACCAAATATTCTCCAAGATCTTCATAGATTATGGCGAGCAACAATATGGACGAATTTCGACTTCTCAACTCAAAATACAATATTGAGAGATTATTACTATCTTGGAAGATCTTGGCTAGGACTTTATTAATTAGGAATCTTTTACTTTTCTTTTCCTATTTCTATTAGGATTTAATCCATATTTGTATTTCTTTATTTCCTAATTAGTTTCCTTGTAATTTTCCTCTTTAGTTTTTTATCTTTGCCTATAAATAGGCTCACATATGTAATGCTTAAACAAAATTAAGATATTTCAAAAACTTCAGAGAATGAAGAGAAAAGCTCAGCATAAGTGCTACTAAATTTCAATTCTTATCAATCAGTTATGATTGTGGTGAATTACTTGACTTATCACAAGGTTCCTTATATGGCATCTACCTTTGAAGATTGGGTTCTTTGTGGCGTTCTGAACTTATCAAAGAATTTCTATCTTCAGCTTATCCTTTTATCTTTCTTATTTTGTTTTTAGTTTCAGTTCACAAACATCAAAACCACAAAAAGATTTTCTTTGGTCCTTTCTTTCTTTTTACTTTGTTGCAAGCAAAACCAGAAAATACCAAAAGAGTTAAAATCTAACAGAATTTCATTCTCTTGTTTTGAGTGTTCTTTCTTGATTTTTATTTATTTCCTATTTGTTTAATGTTTGTTTTCTTATTTCTTTCTTTTAATTCGAATTTCCTTTTTGTTCAATTCAATTGAGTTATTTCCTCCCTCACCAAGGCACATCCGTTTGGTATTAGAACTTGGGTGGTAGCACTTTGTATTGTTGAGAGTGCAAACACGTGAAAGAGTGTGTGAATTGAGTGTTCTATGTTCTATATGTATAGAAAAAAAAATATTTGCAACAGGTTATGAAGATGTTTTTCCATAACTTCACAACATCATTCATCTTTGCAGAGAGTATGGCTAGGCTATTCAAATTGAAACAAGGTGACAAGTGTATAGAAGAATATTTGATAGAGTTCGTTGAATGCTATGGTTGTCAAGAGCCTCATTAGTAAACAATTGCGAGATTTCTTACAGGTTTGAGAGATGACATTGTAAGAATAGTTGAATTGCAGCAGTTTGATTCTTTGGATGAATTAATTTAACTTGCCTATGAGGCGTAATGGCAATGCATGCATAATACCAATTCAGCTTCTACATCATCGAATTTCAACCTCAAAGATGTAACAAGCTTGCAACTTATTCAAGAAAAAGTTGAGAATAAGCATAAAGTACACTTGACAGAGAAGGAGCAAGATGACGTTGTGGAAGAAATTGTTGTGTATGCTGATGAGGGAGAATTGTTATCCTTGGGTTCCATTATGCAAGATGATGAACATGAGGAATTAATGTCTTTATCACTAACGATTCCCAATGAAGTTTCATTTTCTTTGTCAAATTGCAGATTCAAAGAGGTGCAAGTTAAGGTACCACAAGTGTTTGCCACTTTTGTTACTTTACCCCAAAGAGATCATGTTATGTCTAAACAAATGATAAACGGAGCATTAAGAAAAATGGACCTTTCAGATCTTGTTCTTAATGTCCTTGGCCAGGATTTGAGGACAAATCCTTTTCAAGAAGGGGGGTATGATGTGCTTAAGGGGGTCAAGAATTTTCATTAATTTTAGAAGCATGTTCATCACAAGCATGCAAAATGAAAAGAACATGGGAAGCCTTTTCATTATGATTGCATGGGTGTAGTGAAAACAAATGAGTTAAGCTTATTTGGAGTTAA